>NW_022334940.1:203821-347088 GCF_002776525.5 Piliocolobus tephrosceles
AGGAAGGAAGGAAGGAAGGAAGGAAGGAAGGAAGGAAGGAAGGAAGGGAAAGTTATTTCACAAGAGTGCATTTAATGCAGGCAACTTTTGAGCATCAGAGAAATTTGTCTGGATGAAGACCAGAGATGCAGTGTTGGCGTTGCTTACAAGAATGGTTTGGAATCCCAGCTCTACTGTGTTAATAACTGCCTGTGCCTAGCAAGGTACTTAACCCCCCTTTGCCTCAGTATCTTCTCCATAAAATGAGGATAGCAGTCGTACAGTGGTCCATGCCTCAGAGGGTTTGAGGAGAATCAGTTACATGGTGATGGGCACACAGTTAATGCTCAATAAATGCTATAGCTATTATCTTCACTCTTGTCTCTATGGGTGAAAGAAAAATGCAACATTGCATCAGATTAAATTCTGCAGAAGCAATGGCTTAAAATAAACTGCTATTCAAAAACTAAAATTATCATATTGGGCTAAAGCTATTCAAAATTTAACTGAACTATATTCCAGTAATTCCACAAAATAGATAAATGTGTACGTAGTCACTTAGAAAAACATTTAACAACTGCGTTTAAATGCAGATTCTTGGCTGGGCATGGTGGCTTACACCTGTAATCCCAGAAATTTGGGAGGCCAAGGATGGTGGATCACCTGAGGTCAGGAGTTCGAGACCAGCCTGGCCAACATCATGAAACCCTGTCTCTACTAAAAATACAAAAATTAGCAGGGCATGTTGGCAGGCACCTCTAATCCCAGCTACTCAGGAGGCTGAGGCCAGAAAATCACTTGAACCCAGGAGGTGGAGGTTGCAGTGAGCCAAGATCGCACCACTGCACTCCAGCCTGGGTGACAGAGACTCCATTTCAAAAAGAGCAAATAAATAAATGTAAATTATTGGGCTTTGTTTCATTCATGAGTCCCACCAGCAGAGAGACCTAAGAATGTATATTTTTATCAAGCCCTCTAGCGACCTTTATGATCAGGCAAACTCAGGTAATAACATCGAACGGTTGGTGAGTGTGTATTTTCCAGGTTAAAATGATATTGGGCATAGAGCAGCGGTTCTCAAATTTTAATGGGCTTAAGAATCACCAGGAAAATTGTTAAAAATTACATATCCAGAGGTTTAGATATCCAGAGATTTAGATTCAGAGCTCTGGGAGACACTAAAAAATCTGCATTTTTAAACCAGTTTCTTCTCTCCAGGGTGAATCATTCAGAGGCACTTGTCTTCATTCTGGGCTGTAATTTATAATGAACAGAAATGTATTTGGCTCAGCGTTCTGGAGGTTGGGAAGTCCAAGTAGAGGGGCTACATCTGGTGAGGGCCTTCTTGCTATGTCGGACAATGGCAGAAAGTATCACATGGTGAGAGAGAGCAGGAAAGGGGCGGAACTCATCCTTCGTAAGGAACTCGCTCACATCATAATGAACCCCACTTCCACAATAACAACATTAATCCATTCCTGAAGGCAGAGTCTTCATGACCTAATTACCTCTTAAAGGTTGCACCACTCAACATTGTTGCATTGGAGATTAAGTTTCCAACACATGAACTTTGGGGCATATATTCAAATCATAGCATTCTGCCCCAACCACCCAAATTCACGTCCTTCTCACCTGCAACATACATTCATTCCATCCCAATGGCTCCAAAAGTCTTAATTTGTTTCAGGACCAACTCAAAAGTTTAAAGTTCAGAGTCTCATCTAAATCAGATATGGCTGAGACCCATGGCACAATTCATTTTGAGGCAACACCTGTGAGCCTGTGAAATTAAAAAAAAAAAAAGTGCTTCTAAAATACAATGGTAGGACAGATATAAGGTAGACATTTTCTTTATTTTTATTTTTATTTTTATTTTTTGAGACGGATTCTTGCTTTGCCACCCAGGTTGGAGTGCAGTGGCGCGATCTCAGCTCACACTGCAAGCTCCGCCTCCCAGGTTCACGCCATTCTCCTGCCTCAGCCACCCAAGTAGCTGGGACTACAGGCGCCCGCCACCACGCCTGGCTAATTTTTTGTATTTTTAGTAGAGACGGGGTTTCACCGTGTTAGCCAGGATGGTTTTGATCTCCTGACCTGGTGATCTGCCTACCTCGGCCTCCCAAAGTGCTGGGATTACAGGCATGAGCCACCACGCCCAGCCACTTTTTTGTTTTTTTTTCTTTTTTTGAGACGGAGATTTGGTCTTGTTGCCCAGGTTGGAGTGCAATGGTGCAGTTTCAGCTCACTACAACCTCCACCTCCTGATTTCAAGTGATTCTCCTGCCTTGGCCTCCTGAGTAGCTGGGATTACAGGTGCCTGCCATCACACCCAGCTAAATTTCTTTTTTTCTTTTCTTTTTTTTTTTAAGATGGAGTCTTGCTCTGTTACCCAGGCTGGAGTGCAGTGGCTATATCTTGGCTTACTGCAAGCTCTGCCTCCCGGGTTCATGCCATTCTCTTGCCTCAGCCTCCCAAGTTGCTGGGACTACAGTCGCGGGCCACCACGCTCCACTAATTTTTTGTATGTTTTTTAGTAGAGATGGAGTTTCACCATGTTAGCCAGGATGGTCTCGATGTCCTGACCTCGTGATCCACCCACCTCGGCCTCCCAAAGTGCTGGGATTACAGGCATGAGCCACCGCATCTGGCCAGTTTTTGTATTTTTAGTAGAGACAGGGTTTCACCATGTTGGCCAAGCTGGTCTTGAACTCCTGACCTCAGGTGATCCATTCACTTCGGCCTCTCAAAGTGCTTGGATTATAGGCATGAGCCACCATGGCTGGCAGATGTTTTCATTTCAGAAAGGAGAAATAGGCCAAAAGAAAGAAGGAACAAGCCCAAAGTAAGTCCAAAACCCAACAAGGCAGGCAAATTAAATCTTAAGACTCCAGAATAATCTTTTATTTCCTGTGCTGCTACCTGGACACATTGGGAGGATTGAGACCCCAAAGCCTAGGGCAGCCCTGCCCCTCTAGAGCTAGCAGTATAGGACTACTATACTGCTGTGGCCACTGGGCTCAGTCCACTCAGCAGCTCTCATGGGTTGAAGTATCATGCCTTCAGGTCTCCCAAGCTGGAGTTGCACATTATCAACTCTTCAGTTCAGCCAGGCATGGTGGCTCACACCTGTAATCCCAGCACTTTGGGAGGCCAAGGTGGGTGGATCACCTGTGGTCAGGAGTTCGAGACCAGCCTGGTCAACATGGTGAAATCCCATCCCATCTCTACTAAAAATACAAAAATTAGCTGGGCAATGTGGCACACACCTATAATCCCAGCTACTCGGGAGGCTGAGGCAGGAGAATCACTTGAATCCAGGAGACAGAGGTTGCAGTGAGCCAACATTGTGCCACTGTACTCCATCTTGGATCAAGACTGTGTCTCAAAAAACAAACAAAAAACTACAGTTCTTGGATCTCAGTGGTGGCCGCACTCTCACAGCTCCATTGATTTGGTGGGGACTCTCTGCAGTAGCTCCACCTCTGTGACAAACTTCTGCCTGGGGCTCCCAGCTGTTCAATTCATGTTTTGAAATCTAGGTGGAGGGCCAGGTGCGGAGGCTCGTGCCTGTAATCCCAGCACTTTGGGAGTCCGAGGCAGGTGAATCACGAGGTCAGGCAATCGAGACCATCCTGGCTAACACGGTGAAACCCCGTCTTCTCTAAAACTACAAAAAATTAGAAGGGCATGGTGGCAGGTGCCTGTAGTCCCAGCTACTCGGCAGGCTGAGGCAGGAGAATGGTGTGAACCCAGGAGGCGGAGCTTGCAATGAACCGAGATCATACCACTGCACTCCAGCCTGGGCGACAGAGCAAGACTCTGTCTCAAAAAAAAAAAAAAAAAGAAAAAGAAAAAAAAGAAATCTAGGTGGAGTCCACCATAGCTCCACAGCTCATATACTCTGCATATATGCTGAGTTAGCACTGTGTGGATGCCACCATGGTTTATAATCCTGTATCTTCTGGAGTGGTGGCTAGACCCACTTAAGTTATTGAAGTTTATTGTATTTGTCTATTCTCACGCTGCTAATAAAGACATACCTGAGACTGGGTAATTTATAAAGGAAAGAGGTTTAATGGACTCTCTGTTCAGTATGGCTGGGGAGGCCTCACAATTGTGACCAAAGGCAAAGGAAGATCAAAGGCAAATCTTCCATGTAGGCAAGAAAGCATGTGCAGGGGAACTGCCCTTTTATAAAAACCAACAGATCTCATGAGACTTATTCACTACCATTAGAACAGCATGGGAAAAACGCACTCCCATGATTCAGTTACCTCCTACTGGGTCCCTGCCACAAAATGTGGGGATTATGGGAGCTAAAATTCAAGATGAGATTTGGGTGGGGACGCAGATAAACCATATCATTGGTTTTTCCCCAGGTTCCCCCATATAAGTCGGTGAATGTAGATGGATACTTGTGACAAAGGGCACCATTGTGGTCCAGACACTGAATACACTGAAGTCCCAGCTGCTGCTCTGCCAGGATTCCCTGTCCCACCTGCCAGGACCTCCCCTCAACCACCTCCCTGTTCAGGAGGTGCCCATATATTCAAGAGAGAGTGTTCATAATTTTCTTTTTCTTTTTCTTTTTGAGACAGAGTCTTGCTCTGTCGTGCAGGCTGGCATGCAGTGACATGATCTCGGCTCACTGCAACCTCCACCACCCAGGCTCAAGTGATTCTCATGACTCAGCCTCCTGAGAAGCTGGGATTACAGGCGCACACCACTACGCCTGGCTAATTTTTTGTATTTTTATTAGAGAACAGGTTTTGCCATGTTGGCCAGGCTGGTCTTGAACTCCTGACCTTGAGTGATCTGCCCCCCTCAGCCTTCCAAAGTGCTGGGATTATAGGCATGAGCCACCGTGCCTAGCCAATTTTCATAATTTTCTTTACTTCCACTGTGGTGAGAGAACTGGCTTCAGGGAAAGCCATCCTGGGCAGGTGAGGTAGCCCCATTGGGAATAGGTTTCAATCAAATGTTTTGGAGGCAGTGATGTCTGTGCACCCTGGTGAGAAGGAGCGCGGCGTGAACATCAGGAACCAGACTTCACCCTGGAGGAAAGGCCACGGGTGGGGCTGAAGGAGCAGTTCTCACAAGTGATCCTGTGGGCACTGGGGACCTACCATGCACCTTGGTGCACAAGTGTCAATGTGGCTCAGAGTGGGGTAGAGGACTCAGGGTGTTAAAAGCATCAAGGCATCCAGGGGAGAGCCACCGCACCCAACTTTACTTTTACCCACAGGCTGATGCAGCCCAAGGAAATGTTACTCCACAACGACCTCAATGATACACACGGAACCTGTTTGCCAGGCCCTTGCCACAGGCAGTAATTTCAAAATGGGGGCTGTCAAGGCTTGTTAGAATACCTGGGATTGAAAGGAAAAATAATATATATATATATATATATATATTTTTTTTTGAGACAAGGTCTTGCTTTGTCACCCAGGCTGGAGTGCAGTGGTGTGATCATAGCTCACTGCAGCCTCTATCTCCCAGGCTCAAGCCATCCTCCTGCCTCAGCCCCTGCAAGTAGCCAGGACCAGAGGCGCACACTACCACACCCAACTAAGAAAATACTTTAAATATTTTATTTATATATTTATTTTTATTATTATTTTTATTTGAGAAGGAGTCCTAATCTGTCACCCAGGCTGGAGTGCACTGGCACGAACTCAGCTCACTGCAAACTCCGTCTCCTGGGTTCAAGCAATTCTCCTGCCTCAGCCTCCCGAGTAGCTGGGATTACAGGTGTGTGCCACCACACCAGGCTAATTTTTGTATTTTTAGCAGAGACAGGGTTTCACCATGTTGCCCAAGCTGGTCTCGAACTCCTGACCTTAGGTAATCTGCCTGCCTCGGCCTCCCAAAGTGCTAGGATTATAGCTGTAAGCCACTGCGCCCGGCCTAATTTAACATTTTAAAATCTTGCTTACATTTTGAAATAAAATCTCAATTTGGGTTTTTTTTTAGACAGAGTCTTGCTCAGTCGCCCAGTCTGGAGTGCAGTGGTGTGATCTCGGCTCACTGTAAGCTCCGCCTCCCGGGTTCCCGCCATTCTCCTGCCTCCTGCCTCAGCCTCCCAAGTAGCTGGGACTACAGGCGCCCGCCGCCACGCCCGGCTAATTTGTTTTTTGCATTTTTAGTAGAGACGGGGTTTCACCGTGTTAGCCAGGATGGTCCTGATCTCCTGACCTCGTGATCTGCCCACCTCGGCCTCCCAAAGTGCTGGGATTACAGGCGTGAGCCACCGCGCCCGGCCTCTCAATTTGGTTTTTAAAGAAACTCTGTCCAGGTTGTGATGACTCACATTTGTAACTTTAGTACTTTGGCAGGCTTAGGTGGGAGGATCGCCCAGGAGTTCAAGACAGCCTGGGCAACATAGGGATACCCAGTATTCCTAAAAATAATAATACAGAAATTAGCCAGGTGTGATGGTGGGCACTTGTGATCCTAGCTACTTGGGAGGCTGAGGCTGAGGCTGAAGGATCAGTTGAGCCTGGGAGGTCAAGGTTGCAGTGAGCTGAGATTGCACAGCTGCACTCCAGCCTGGGCAACCAAGTGAGACCCTGATTAAAAAAAAAAATAGTGCTTAGTGCCACATGCCAGGAACCACAATGACAACAAGTCAGAAGTGCGTTGAGTCAGGGCCCACCGAGAGTCGATGGGGTGTCATAATGTGGGGACCCTGCCCTTTTCCAGAAGGTGGAGGTACAGAGGAGCTCATAAGAATCACAGCTTCTTACCATGGCCCTGAACCCACTCACATCAGCAGCTCTCTGCACAGCCAACCGGACAGCTCGCACCAATAAATTAAACCTTATTTTTTGCCGGGCGCAGTGACTTACGCCTGTAATCCCAGCATTTTGGGAGACCAAAGTGTGAAGATCATTTGAGGCCAGAAGTTCAAGACCAGCCTAGGAAATATAGTGAGACCGTGCCTCTACAGAAAATGAGGTGGGAGTGGTGGCATGTGCCTCTGGTCCCAGTTACTCAGGAGGCTGAAGCAGAAGAATCTCTTTAGCTCAGGAGGTTGAGGCTGCAGTGAACTATGGCACCACTGAACTCCAGCCTGGAGGATAAAGCAAGACCTTGTCCTCATAAAAAAACAAAAAAGAAGCAAGCCAGCAGGTCTAATCCAGACTTAAGAGGAAGGTATTGTCCAGGAACACTGGCTTACACCTGTGATTCCAGCATTTTGGGAGGCTGAGGTTGATGGATCAAGTGAGATCAAGAGTTCAAGACCAGCCTGGCCAACATGGTAAAACCCCATCTCTACTAAACATACAAAAATTAGCTGGGCATGGTAATGGTTGCCTGTAATCCCAACTACTCAGGTGGCTAAGGCACAAGAATCACTTGAACCCAGGAGGCGGAGGTGGCAGTGATCTGAGATTGCACCACAGCACTTTAGCCTAGGTGACAGAGCAAGACTCCATCTCAAAAAAAAAAAAAAAAAAAAAAAAAAAGAAAGAAAGAAAGAAAAGAAAAGACCTTGCAAATCAGCCATCTGCACGATGCCTGAATTCCTACTATAGCCCTGGCCAACTGGCTTTTCATTCTGTCTGCGCAGTAGCATGGCTAGGAATGGTATCCTGGTTATACTGCAATGAAAAATGTCTACCTGTAACATTGACTATTTCGTGCAGGTACCTATAACTTGTGGAAAGGGTGAAAAGCTCAGAAGATTCTATTGTCTATTTGATTTGATTTATGTATTTTTGAGGCAGGGTCTTACTCTATCATCCAGGTTGGAGTGCAGTGGCACGATCATAACTCACTACAGCCTCAAACTCTTGGGCTCCAGCAGTTCTGCCTCAGCCTCCGAAGTACTTAGGACTACAGATTTGCGTCACAATGCCTGGCTTTTTTTTTTTTTTTTTTTTTGTAGAGATGGGGTTCTCATTATGTTAGCCATTTAGGCTAAGGTCTCAAACTCTTGGCCTAGAGTGATCCTCCCACCTTAGCCTTTCAAACAAATGGGATTACAGGCCTGAGCCACCATGCCTGGCCATCTACTCTCTAAATGCTAGTTAACTGCTTTGATGGGCCGGGTGCAGTGGCTCATGCCTATAATCCCAGCACTTTGGGAGGCTGAGTGGGTGGATCACCTTAGGTCGGGAGTTCGAGATTAGCCTGGCTAACATGGTAAAACCCCATCTCTACTAAAAATACAAAAATTAACTGGGTGTGGTGGGGCGTGCATGTAATCCCAGCTACTTGGGAGGCTGAGGCAGGAGAATTGCTTGAACCCGGGAGGTGGAGGTTGCAGTAAGCCAAGTTTGCACCACTGCACTCCCAGCCTGGGTGACAGTGCAAGATTTTGTCTGAAAAAACAAACAACAAAAACTGCTTTGATGAAAGCTAAAGAGTAAACTGTAAATACAGACTAGGCCTAACATTTTTTGTTTTTTGTTTTTGTTTTTGAGACTGAGTCTCACTCTGTCACCCAGGCTGGAGTGCAGTGCCATGGTCTCAGCTCACTGCAGCCTCTGCCTTCCAGCTTTTTTTTTTTTTTTTTGAGACGGAGTCTCGCTCTGTCGCCCAGGCTGGATTGCAGTGGCCGGATCTCAGCTCACTGCAAGCTCCGCCTCCCAGGTTTAGGCCATTCTCCTGCCTCAGCCTCCCGAGTAGCTGGGACTACAGGCGCCCGCCATCTCACCCAGCTAGTTTTTTGTATTTTTTAGTAGAGACGGGGTTTCACCGTATTAGCCAGGATGGTCTCGATCTCCTGACCTTGTGATCCGCCCATCTCGGCCTCCCAAAGTGCTGGGATTACAGGCTTGAGCCACCGCGCCCGGCCTGCCTTCCAGCTTTAAGTGATGCTTATGCCTCAGCCTCCTGAGTAGCTGGGATTACAGGTGCCTGCCACCATGCCTAGCTAATTTTTGTATTTTTAGTAGAGACAGGCTTTCATCATGTTGGCCAGAGTGGTCTCCAACTTCTGACCTCAAGTGATCCACCTGCCTCGGTCTCCTAAAGTGCTGGGATTACAGGCGTGAGCCACCATGCCTGGCCAAGATTAGGTCTAATTTTTGAAGTAATCGGGAACATAGAAAATGGTTCTGCAATTATTAATCTACTTTTTTTTCTTTTTTCTTTTTTTCTGAGACAGGGTTTCACTCTGTCACCCAAGCTGGAGTGCAGTGGCATGATCATGGCTCACTAAAGCCTTGCCCTCTTGGGCTCAAGCGATCTTCCTGCCTCAGCCTTCCAAGAGCTGGGACTACATGAATGCACCATCATGCCCAGCTAATTTTTTAGTTCTTGTAGAGACAGGGGTCTCACTATGTTGTCCAGACTGGTTTTGAACTCTTGGGCTCAAGAGATCCTCCCACTTTGGCTTCCCCAAATGCTGGGATTATAGGCATGAGCCACCACACCTGGCCTCACATATTTTGATGTATAAAACACCAAATATTTTTTTTAAAGAGCTAAAGAAATTAGTAGTTTTTAAAGAAAGAAGTAGTGGGAGTGTCTAGTACAACCAAAACCAGGCATCAAAGTCAGCAGTTACACATTCCAGGCTCAGTACAGTGGCTCATTCCTGTAATCTCGAAACTTTGGGAGGCACAAGTGGGAGGATTGCCTGAGCCCTGGGGAGTGGAGGTTGCAGTGAGTCATGATTATGCCACAGTATTCCAGCCTGGAAAACACACTGAAACCCTGTCTCAAAAATAAATAAATAAATCATTCCAGAACCAGTGCTCACTTTGGCAGCACACATACTAAAATTGACATGACATGGAGAAGATGAGCATGGTCCCTGTGAAAGGATGACACACAAATCCATGAAGCATTCCATATTTAAAAAATATTTCAGAACCAATCAAATAAATGAATCAAAAGAAAAGGAAGACCCTGGTGATTCCTTTGATACCAGAAAAAATCGACCGGGTGCAGTGGCTCATGCGTATAATCCCAGCAATTTGAGAGGCTGAGGCGGGCAGATCATTTGAGGTCAGGAGTTGGAGACCAGCCTGACCAACATGGTGAAACTCCATATCTACTAAAAATCCAAAAATTAGGCCGGGTGCAGTGGCTCATGACTGTAATCCCAGCACTTTGGGAGGTCAAAGTGTGTGGATCACTTGAGATCAGGAGTTCGAGACCAGCCTGGCCAACATGGTGAAACCTTGTCTTTACTAAAAAACAAAAATTAGCCGAGTGTGGTGATGGGCATGTGTAATTCCAGCTACTCAGGAATCGGAGGCAGGGAGAATCGCTTGAACTTGGGAGGTGGAGGTTGCAATGAGCTGAGATTGCACCACCGCATTCCAGCTGGGGTGACAGGGCAATACTCCATCTCAAAAAAGAAATAAATAAATACACAAAGTACAAAAATTAGCTGGACATGGTGGTTCATGCCTGTCATCCCAGCTATGTGGGAGGCTGAGGCAGAAGAATCGCTTGTACCTGGGAGGCGGAGGTTGCAGTGAGCTGAGATCACACCACTGCACTCCAGCCTGTGTGACAGGGTGAGACTCTGTCTAAAAAAATTAAATAAATAAATAAAAATTTAAAAAGTTTTCATTTGCAATTCTGAATTTGGCAAGAAGAGTGAACTGTGGCCCAGTGACCGGCACACAGCATTTTAGAGTTCATGGCGTGATCCCTGGGAAACTGTTTTTGCCAAAGTTGTGGCATCATCTCTGGCCACTCACTTTATTCCAAAGACTGGGCTCAAAATGACTGTTTATGGAAATCAACTCTAGCCTCAGAACACAAAATCATTGCAGTTCTAAAGATATTCAAAAGAAGATAATTAAGGTTATTAAAAAGCAATGAAGGGCCAGGCACAATGTTTCATGCCTGTAATCCCAGCACTTTGGGAGGCTGTGGCAGAAGCATCACTTGAGGCCAGGAGTTTGAGACTAGCCTGGGCAACATAGTGAGACCCTGTCTCTACAAAATAATTTTTAAAATTAGCTGGGCATGGTGGTGTGAGCCTGTTGTCCCAGCTACTCCAGAGGCTGGGATGGGAGGATCACTTGAGGCCAGGAGCTGGAGGTTGCAGTGAGCCAGGATTGCACCACTGCTCTCCAGCCTGGGTGACAGGGAGAGATTTTGACTCTAAAAAGGAAACAAAGGAAGCAAGGAAGGGCTTCTCTTCCAAATACTTCCACTTCATTTGGAGCAATTACAAGATTCCAGGAAACACAAAAACCCTATCCTGAGTACCTTTTTGGATGTATGCTAATAGGAAAACAAATCTCATTAATTAACTGACAGAACAGCTAAGAGAAAAGGATCTTAGGGGACATGTGTTTTCACTCCCTAAGTTTAAACACAAGGAAATTGGGTACCAAAGAGATGAAATAACTCACCAGGTAGAGAGAGAAGAGCCTGTCTTACCACAAGGGGTCTCTCACTGAAAACCCAGCAAAACTCGTCCCCTGCCTGCATTCTCCAACATCATAGCCCAACATAGGATAGAAATGTCTTCACTTCAGAGGACAACCGGTTTGTCCTTTGCCTTTTACACTCCTTTCAGCGAGGAGTATTTCTCAACTTTGTGTTTGTGCAAACTCTTGAGCAGCACAAACTCCTGAGCTAAGAGACACTTCACTCTGTTTGCAATTGAGGGCAAAGGCTGGGATGCTTGGGCACCGCTCCAGGCTCCTTTCCCAGAAGTCTGGGGTGGCAGAAAAAAAAAAGCATTTATTTTTCACTCACTGAGTAGAGACTTGCAGTGAGCCGAGATCTCACCACTGCACTCCAGCCTGGGTGATAGAGCAAGACCCTGGCTCTAAAAAAAATTTTAAAGATTGCCCTTGGAATTAAGATTAATATATATTCCCTGTGGTTTCCAGGGTATCAAGAAAAAAAAAAAAAAGGAGGCAGAAAGACACAGAAGAAGAAAAGGAAAATTTGAGCAAGAATGGAAGAAGGGCTGGGTGTGGTGGCTCATGCCTGCAATTTCATCACTTTGGGAGGCCTAGACGGGCGGATCACCTGAGGTCAGGAGTTCGAGACCAGTCTGACCAACATGGCAAAACCCCATCTCTACTAAAAATACAAAAATTAGCAGGGCATGGTGGCAGGTGCCTGCAATCCTAGCTACTCGGGAGGCTGAGGCAATAGAATCGCTTGAACACAGGAGGCGGAGGTTGCAGTGAGCTGAGATTGTGTCATTGCACTCCAGTCTGGTGACAGAGCAAGACTCTGTCTCAAAAAAAAAAAAAAGGTTTTCTGAGGCTGAGTGCGGTGCTTCATGCCTATAATCCTAGCACTTGGGGAGGCTGAGGCAGGCAGATCATTTGAGGTTAGGAGTTTGAAACCAGCCTGGCCAACATAGTGAAATCCCATTTCTACTAAAAATACAAAAATTAGTTGGGTATGGCAGTGGGTGACTATAATCCCAGCTACTCGGGAGGCTGAGGCAGGAGGATTGCTTGAGCCCGAGAGGCAGAGGTTGCAGTGAGCAGACATAGTGCCATGGCACAATCATAGCTCACTGATGCCTCAGATTCCTGGGCTCCAGCGATCCTCCTGCCTCAGCCTCCTGAGTAGCTGAGATTTACAGGCATGCACCACCATGCCCAGTGTGAAAACAAACTCACCTGTCCAAACACAAAGAATGGACTCAGATACCCAGAGAACAGTGAAGGTGAGACTTTTAACAATGGTCTTGCAGGATGGGGTGTCTGATAGGCAGGCACACCTAGCACAGTTTCAACAAGCAATTTATCCTCGTGTGTGCAGGTACCTCCCCTGTTTCCTCATACATAGGCTGAGTACTATGGGGTCACAATCTTCCTGCACGTCGCCTATTGGTTGTTGGATAGGGGCTTTAGGTGTTTTTTCTTTTCTTTTTTTTTGAGACGGAGTCTTGCTGTGTCACCCAGGCTGGAGTGCAGTGGCGCGATCTTGGCTCACTGCAAGCTCCGCCTCCTGGGTTCATGCCATTCTCCTGCCTCAGCCTCCCGAGTAGCTTGGACTACATGTGCTCACCACCATGCCCGGCTAATTTTTTTGTATTTTTAGTAGAGACGGGGTTTCACCGTGTTAGCCAGGATGGTCTTGATCTCCTGACCTCGTGATCCACCCACCTCAGCCTCCCAAAGTGCTGGGATTACAGGCATGAGCCACCGTGCCCAGCCACGTATATCTTGTTTCTTCTATAGTTTGCTGACCTAATCCGATTTAAGGCACTTTGTCTTGGAAATGGATCACTGTATACATTATTTCCTTCACCCAGCTAATTAAAAATATTTTTTGTAGTGATGGTGGGTCTCACTCTGATGCCCAGGCTAGTCTTGAACTCTTGGCCTCAAGTGATCCTTCTGCCTCAGCCACCCAAAGTGCTTGAATTACAGGCATGAGCCACCTGTTCAGTCATCTTTGTTTACAAAAGAGAGTTTAAAAGACTCCAACTAGGAACTATTGCCGTAATCTGGGCCAGATATGATTCTAGCTGGGTTGAGATAATGACCAAGATAAAAAGGAGGAAGACGGGAAAGGCTGGGAGGGACACAACAAACAGGACTTGCAAGTAAGCAGTGATAAAAGTCAGGGAAACCAAAGAAGACTCCCAGGTCTCCAGGTGACGAGGCCAGACATGGTACATGGTAGTGCCGGCAGATGGAGGGGGAGTGCACACCCCCACACAGTCAGCCCACACATTCCGGCTGTAAAAGGCCAGGAATCGCATGTGCTCCAGCTTGCTGCCTGAATTTGGACAACTCACTCACTCTCACTGCCTGTCTTCACAATTTCAATATGAAACTAAAAAGACCTTCTCTAACTTGTTTTGCTTTTTTCTGAGATGGAGTCTCATTCTGTCACCTAGGCTGGAGTACAGTGGTGCAATCTCGGCTCACTGCAACCTCTGACCCCAGGGTTCCAGCGATCTTCCTGCCTCAGCCTCCCAAGTATCTGGGATTACAGGCCTGCCACCATGCCCAGCTAATTTTTTTTTTTTTTTTTTTTTTTAAAAGACGGGGTTTCGCCATGTTGGCCAGGCTGGTCTCGGACTGTTGACCTCAGGTGATCCACCCTCAGCCTCCCAAAGTGTTAGGATGACAGGTGTGAGCTACTGTGCTCGGCCGGCCTCCAGCTTGTTTTAAGGATCCAATAACATCCCTATGTTTAACAATTGGTTTAGATATTCAGAAACTGCTGATGTGAATGTTTAATGAATTTTATGAGTAAAGAAATTAGATCAAAGTAAGTGGATTCCATGAAGCCGAGAAGCTGAGAATGATGTCTTCTGGATATGCCACCTGGTAACCCCTCCTTCAGTGCACTGTGCCCCTTGACAAACATCATGGTGAGCAGGGACAGAGGAGGTGGGTGGGGAGCACAGGGACACAGGCACTAACATCTGCCCTTGCCTTGCCCCCATCCCATTCACCCCTTTCTATAATGCAATCATTTAACAATGGTTTCCCATGTGTAAAATATTTGCTTCATTCAATCACAGAATAGATACTTGATGTTCATATTTACTGAGTAAGAAACTGTTCACTTGCCAAGTAGGAACTTTAAAAAATCAACAACACTTAATTAGCTGTATCACTGAAGTAAAACCAATGTAAGGGATTTAGTTTATCCAGGCAAGGCTGGTTGGCTTCTTGGCTTCCTGTCTTCTCCATTTCTTCCTCCTTCTCAAAGTATGGATTTTATTTTCAAACTGGGGAAAAGAAGTGTTCCAGGTGGAAGGTGGAGGCAGGAGGATGGCTTTAGACCAGGAGTTCAAGATCAGCCTGGTCAGTATAGTGAGACCTTGTCTCCAGAAAAAAAAAAATTTTTTTCTCTCTTTTTTTTTTTTTACTTAACTGGGTGTGGTTGCATGCCTGTGGTCCCAGCTTCTCAGGAGGCTGAGGCAGGAGGCTCACTTGAGCCCAGGAATTTGAAGCTGCAGCGAGCTGTAATCATGCCACTGCACTCCAGCCTGCGTGACAGAGCAAGACCCTGTCTAAAAACAACAACAACAAAAAAGGGCCAGACTCAGTGGCTCACACCTGTAATCCCAGAACTTTGGGAGACTGAGGCAGGAGGATCTCTTGAGGCCAGGAATTCGAGACCAGCCTAGACAACGTAGGAAGATCTTGTCTCTGTATTTTTTTTTTTTTAAAAAGAGGTGTTTGGGAACTTCCACTATGTAGACGTCCACTGCTGAAGGGCTGTTTTGGGTCATAACCAAGACATGTGGCCTGAGAGCCTGTGATGATTATTTGTATTTGTGCAAACTCCAGAGCAGCCCAAGCTCCTAGACTAAGAGATACTCCACTCTGTAACAGTCTTGAGCAGACATATGAGGAGAGACAGGTCATTGTCTCCAGCATCAAAGGAATGAACAAAGATGTTGATTTTAGAGCCAACCCTTTCCCAAGAAGCCTCCACACTGTGACTTCACAGGGACTCCAGCGGCACTGAGTATCAGAATTAAGGCATCTGAGGCTGGGCCACATTCTTGCAGAGGCCCCACTCAAAACGTGTCCTAATGTGATCAAAAGATGTTGATGTGGCAGCTCCTCACCAGGTGTTCTGCTTCCACTATTGCCCCTCCATGTCCAGTCTCTTGACAAGCAGCTGGAATGTTCTTTTTAGTGTTTTTGTTTTGTTTTTCTTTGAGATGGAGTCTCGCTCTGTTGCCCAGGCTGGAGTGCAGTGGTGTGATCTCTGCTCACTGCAACCTCTGCCTCCCAGGTTCAAGCAATTCTCGTGCCTCAGCCTCCTGAGTAGCTGGGATTACAGGTGCCTGCCACCATGCCCAGCTAATTTTTGTATTTTTTAGTAGAGACAGGGTTTCACCATGTTGGTCAGGCTGGTCTCGAACTCCTGACCTCAGGTAATCTACCCGCCTCAGCTTTCCAAAGTGTTGGGATTACAGGTGTAAGCCACCACACCCGGCCTTTTTTTGTTTTGTTTTGTTTTTTGTTTTTAGAGGTAAGTTCTAGCTCTGTTGCTCAGGATGGAGTGCGCTGGGGCAATCTATCTCCTGGGCTAGTGCGCTGCAGCCTCTATCTCCTGGGCTCAAGTGATCCTCCCACCTCAGCCTCTGGAGGTGGCCACTGTGCCTGGCACACCTGGTTTATTTTTTAAAAGTTATTTTTGACCAGGCGAGGTGGCTCATGCCTGTAATCCCAGCACTTTGGGAGACCAAGGCAGGTGGACCACACAAGGTCGGGAGTTCCAGACCAGCCTGACCAACATGCAGAAACCCCATCTCTACTAAAAATACAAAATTAGCCAGGTGTGGTGGTGGATGCCTGTAATCCCAGCTACTCGGGAGGCTGAGGCAGGAGAATAGCTTGAATCTGGAAGGCAGAGGTTGGTAAACTGAGATCATGCCACTGCACTCCAGCCTGGGCAACAAGAGTGAAATTCTGTCTCAAAAAAAAAAAAAAAAGAAAGTTATTTTTACAGAGACGGGGTCTCTGTATGTTGCCCACGGTGGTCTGAAACTGCTAACCTCAAGTGATCCTCCCCCTTCAGCCTCCCAAAGTGCTGGGATTACAGGCATGAATCACCATGCCCAGTCTTATTCTTTTTTAATTAGCTCAGTTTCAATTTCCTATTATAAAAATACCATCAAATAGAAAATGTCAATGTTAAGTAGGATTTCCATGTAAAGGTGGCAAATCACAAAATCTCCCTTCCTTGATACTTATTCTTTTTTTTTTCTGAGATGGAGTCTCACTCTGTCACCCAGGCCAGAGTATAGTGGCCCAATCTTGGCTCAATGCAACCTCTGTCTCCCAAATTCAAGTGGTTTTCCTGCCTCAGCCTCCCAAGTAGCTAGGATTACAGTTATGCACCACCATGCCCAGCTAACTTTTGTATTTTTAGCAGAGACAAGGTTCACCATGTTGGCCAGGCTGGTCTTGAACTTCTGACCCGAGGTGATTCACCTGCCTCAGCCTCCCAAAGTGCTGGGATTACAGGCATGAGCCACCGCACCTGGCCCCTTGATACTTATTCATTCTAATGACCTTTGTTGTGTGCCTACTGTCACGCGCCTCCATGTGAAGAGACCACCAAACAGGCTTTGTGTGAGCAATAAAGCTTTTTAATCACCTGGGTGCGGGCGGGCTGAGTCCGAAAAGAGAGTCAGCAAAGGGAGATAAGGGTGGAGCCATTTTATAGGATTTGGGTAGGTAAAGGAAAATTACAGTCAAAGGGAGGTTGTTCTCTGGCGGGCAGGAGTGGGGGTCACAAGGTGCTCAGTGGGGGAGCTTTTTGAGCCAGGATGAGCCAGGAAAAGGAATTTCACAAGATAATGTCATCACTTAAGGCAAGTCACAGGGGATGTGATGGCTTGGCTTGGGCTCAGAGGCCTGACATTTCTGCCTTCTTATATTAATAAGAAAAATAAAACAAAATAGTGTGAAGTGTTGGGGTGGTGAAAATTTTCTGGGGGTGGTATGGAGAGAGAATGAGCGATGTTTCTCAGGGCTGCTTCAAGCGAGATTAGGGGCAGCATGGGAACCTAGAGTGGGAGAGATTAAGCTCAAGGGAGATCTTGTGGTAAGGGGTGATATTGTGGGGTTGTTAGAATAAACATGTGTCATATAGAATGATTGGTGATGGCCTGGATAAGGTCTGAATAAGAGAAGGAGAGAAAACAGGTATTAAAGGGCTAAGAATTGGGAGGATCTAGGACATCTATTAGAGAGTGCTTAAGGAGACTCAGCATAGCCTTGCTAGCAAAGATTATTTACTTTAAGAGGGAATTTAGAGTGGTGGTTTGGGATAGCACCAGGAGATATTAGCTGTGATGGCTTGGAGAAACAGTGTAAACCAGCAGTGTAAACATGAGCAGGGCATTTATGAGTAGTTGAGAATGGTGAATAGGAGTATGACTAGACAGAAGACAGTAGGGATGAAAGTTTTTTGGGGTGCAGTCTAAGTTGGTCTGGTGTCTGGAATGAGACTGGGACATAATAAAAAGGAGTGTCCACACAGGAGCTCAAATGGGCTGGAACCTGTAGCATTCTGAGGACAGGCCTGAATTCTGAGAAGGGAAAGTGGTAAAGGTATTGTCTAGTCCTTTTTAAGTTGGTGACTGAGCTTGGTGAGGTGTGTTTTTAAAAGACCATTAGTCCATTCTGCCTTTCCTGAAGATTGAGGATGGTAAAGGATATAAAGGTTTCACTGAATACCAAGACCCTGAGAAACTGCTTGGGTGATTTGACTAGTAAAGGCTGGTCTGTTATCAGACTGTATAGAGGTGTGAAGGCCAAACTGAGGAATTACATCTGACAGAAGGGAAGAAATGACCGCGGTGGCCTTCTCAGAGCCTGTGGGAAAGGCCTCTACCCATCCAGTGAAAGTGTCTACCCAGACTAAGAAATTTTAGTTTTCTGACTTGGGGCATGTGAGTAAAGTCAATTTGCCAGTCCTGGGCAGGGGCAAATCCTCGAGCTTGATGTGTAGGAAAGGGAGGAGGCCTGCACAATCCCTGAGGGGCACTAGAATAGCAGATGGAACACTGAGAAGTCATCTCTTTGAGGACAGATTTCCACGATGGAAAGGAAATGAGAGGTTGTAAGAGATGGGCTAGCAGCTTGTAACCTACATGGAAGAGGTTATGGAATGACAACAGAATAGAATGGGCCTGTGAGGCTGGAAGGAGATGTTTTCCTTGGTCAAAGAACCATTTGCCTTGTGTGGGAAGAGATTGACAGGTGGAAGTTTCAGTGAGGGAGTAGGAGAGAGCGACCAATGTGAAGGAGAAAAACTGCCGTGAGGGATAGAAGTTGGAACGCTAGCTGCTTTTTTAGCTAACTTATCAGCACAAGCATTGTCCTGAGCGATGGGATCTGATGCCTTTTGATGGTTGCTTTTTAGTTACTTTATCAGCCTAAGCGTTGTCTTGAGCGATGGTTGGGGGAAGAAAATAGATTTTGCAAGTTATGAGAACTACAGAGAGTGGAGCACAATTTGTGATTTTTAGGGCCTCTACCAGTATTAAAGCAGTGGCAGCCATGCACACAGACATGAGGGCTAGGCTAAAACAGTAAGGTCAAGTTGTTTGGACACAAAGGCTACAGGACATGGTCCTGGCTCTTGTGTAAGAATTCTGACCACACTAACCATGCCTAGGAAGGAAAGGAGTTGTTTTATAGAAGGGATTGGGGTTTGGGAGATTAGGCAGACATGATCAGCAGGGAGAGTGTTATTTATGAGAATTATGTGGAGATAGGTAACAGATGAGGAAGAAATTTGGGCTTGACTGAAGTAATGGGGGCTGTCTGTGAAGCCTTGTGACAGTACAGCCTAGGTAATTTGCTGAGCCTGATGGGTGTCAGGGTCAGTCCAAGTGAAAGTGAAGAGAGGCTGGGATGAAGGGCGTAAAGGAATAGTGAAGAAAGTATGTTTAAGATCCAGAACAGAGGGTCGGGCACGGTGGCTCAAGCCTGTAATCCCAGCACTTTGGGAGGCTGAGATGGGTGGATCACGAGGTCAGGAGATCGAGACCATCCTGGCTAACATGGTGAAACCCCGTCTCTACTAAAAAATATAAAAAACTACCCGGGCGAGGTGGCGGATGCCTGTAGTCCCAGCTACTCCGGAGGCTGAGGCAGGAGAATGGCGGAGGCTGAGGCAGAAGAATGGCGTAAACCCGGGAGGCGGAGTTTGCAGTGAGCTGAGATCCGGCCACTGCGCTCCAGCCTGGGCGACAGAGCGAGACTCCGAGACTCCGTCTCAAAAAAAAAAAAAAAAAAAAAAAAAAATCCAGAACAGAATACTGGGTTGTGGAGGGTGGTATTAAGGATAGGAGAGTACATAGGTTGGGCACCACGGGGTGGATAGACAAGACAATTTGGTTGATAAGGTGCAGATCCTGAACTTACCTGTAAGCCTTGTCTGGTTTTAGGACAAGTAAAATGGGGGAATTGTAAGGGCATTTACAGGCTTTAAAAGGCCATGCTGTAGCAGGCGAGTGATTACAGGCTTTAATCCTTTTAAAGAGTGCTGCGGGATGGGATATTGGCATTGAGTGTGGTAAGGGTGATTAGGTTTTAATGAGATGGTAAGGGGTGACTGATCAGTCACCAAGGAGAGGTATCCTATGCTTGTGGGTTAAGGTTGGGGGACAAAGGGGAGGATGTGAAGGAGGCTTTGAACTGGGGGAAGAGGCAGCAATGAGGTGTGGCTGTAGCCTAGGAATAGTCAGGGAAACAGAAAATTTAGTTAAAATGTCTTGACCTAATACGGGAACTGGACAGGTGGGGATAACTAAAAAGGAGTGCATAAAAAAATGTCCAAGTTGGCACCAGAGTGGGGAGTTTTAAGAGGTTCAGAAGCCTGGCCGTCAATACCCACAACAGTTACGGAGGCAAGGGAAACAGGCCCTTGAAAAGAAGGTAATGTGGAGTGGGTAGCCTCTATATTGATTAAGAAGGGGACGGACTTACCTTCCACTTAAGAGTTACCCAAAGTGTCTGTGACGGTCCAGGAGGCTTCCAAGGCGATGGGGCAGCGTCAGTCTTCAGCTGCTAAGCCGAGAAGATCTGGGAAGGAGTCAGTCAGAGAGCCCTGGGCCAGAGCTCCAGGGACTCTGGGAGTGGCTGCTGGGCGAGTTGGACAGTCTGATTTCTAGTGGGGTCCCGCACAGATTGGACATGGCTTACGAGGAATCCCAGGCTGTGGACATTCCTTGGCCCAGTGGCCAGATTTCCTGCACTTGTAGCAAGCTCCTGGGGGAGGAGGTTCTGGAGGAACCCCTGACAGCTGCGGTTCAGGCATTTGGAGTTGTGTGCTGGAGATGTGGCTGGGGTTTGTCTCACAGTAGAGGCAAGGAATTGCAACTCAGAAATAAGTTGCTACTTGGCTCCCTCTATTATTGTACACCTTGAAGGCGAGGTTCATTAAGTCCTGTTGTGGGGTTTGAGGGCCGGAATTTAATTTTTGGAGCTTTATTTAATGTCAGGAGCAGATTGGGTAATAAAATGCATAATGAGAATAAGTCGGCCTTCTGACCTTTCAGGGTCTAGGGCTGAAAAGCACCTCAGGGTTGCTGCTAAATGGGCCATGAACTGGGTTAAGTTTTTTATATTTGATGAAAAAGAGCCTAAACACTAACTGATTTAGGAGGGGTCGGATAAAGAAAAAGGAGCATTAACCTTGACTATGCCTTTAGCTCTATCCACTTTTTTAAGAGGAAATTTCTGGGCAGGTTAGGGAGGGCTAGTTGAGGAATGAAACTGTAAGCCAGACAGGGTGTGGGGAGGTGAGGTAATAAAGGATTACAGGGTGGGAGACTGAGGAAAAATTGGGACCTAGCTTGACCTGGCGAGGAGGGGAGAGGTCAGATGGATCTGTAGAAAAGGAAGATTAGAAAGACTCAGCGACGCTTGGGGTTGGGACTGAAGGGACAGGCGGGAGGGAAAAAAGGAAGACTTGGGATGAGTTGCATTGGGAACAGAGACTAGGGAGGGACTGATGTGTAAAAGAATGCCTGGACATCAGGCACCTCAGACCATCTGCCCATTTTACAAGAATTATTTAGATCTTCTAGGATGGAAGAATCGAAAGTGCCACTTCCTGGCTATTTGGAACTACTGTTGAGTTTGTATTGGGGTCAAGCGGCATTGTAGAAGAAAATAAGGCATTTAGGTTTTAGGTCAGGTGTGAGTTGAAGAGGTTTTAAGTTCTTGAGAACACAGGCTAAGGGAGAAGAAGAAGGAATGGAGGGTGGAATGTTGCCCATAGTGAAGGAGGCAAGCCCAGAGAAAAGAGAGAGTAGAGACACAGAGAGAAGGAGTTTGGGGGTTCTTGCCCTCCAGAAAAGCGGGAAAGGGGTCGGGGTGCGGAAATAAGGGATTGGGGCACAAAAATAAGAGGTCAGGGTGCAAAAGTAAGAGGTTGGGGCACAAAAATAAGAGGTCAGGGTTCTAGCCCCTCCCCCAGAAAAGCAGAGAAGGGGTAGAAACAGGGAGAGAAGGGGTGGGGGTGCTTGCCCTTCCCCCAGAAAAGCAGAGAAGGGGTAGAGACAGGGAGAGAAGGGGGTTGGGGTGCTTGCCCCTCCCCCAGAAAAGCAGGGCTTGCCGCTAAGGGTGAAGGACCAAGGCAGGCGTCCCTGCAATGATTAAACACCAAGGGAAGGCTGCCTTCCCCAGTCCGTGACCGGCGCCGGCGTTTTGGGTCCACAGATAAAACGTGTTTCCTTTGTCTCTACCAGAAAATGAAAGGAATTGAAATTAAGAGAAGGGAGAGATTGAAGGGTGACGCCAAGATTGAAAGGAGAAAGAGGTTGAAGGATAGTGAGAGAGGCTGGAGAAGAGAGTAAAAAAGGGGCCGCTTACCCGATTTAAAATTGGTGAGATGTTCCTTGGGCTGGTTGGTCTGAGGACCAGAGGTCGTGGGTGGATCTTTTTCATGGAGCAAAGAGCAGGAGGACAGGGGACTGATCTCCCAAGGGAAGTCCCCTGATCCAAGTCACGGCACCAAAATGTCATGCGCGTCTGTGTGAAAAGCTCACCAAAGAGGCTTTGTGTGAGCAATAAAGCTTTTTAATCATCTGGGTGCAGGAAGGCTGAGTCCAAAAAGAGTCAGCGAACGGAGATAAGGGTGGGGCCATTTTATAGGATTTGGGTAGGTAAAGGAAAATTACAGTCAAAGGGGGGTTGTTCTCTGGTGGGCAGGAGTAGGGGGTCACAAGGTGCTCAGTGGGGGAGATTTTTGAGCCAGGAAGAGCCAGGAAAAGGAATTTCACAAGATAATGTTACCGCTTAAGGCAAAGACCGGCCATTTTCACTTCTTTGGTGGTGGAATGTCATCAGTTAAGGTGGGGCAGGGCCTTTTCACTTCGTGATTCTTCAGTTACTTCAGGTCATCTGGGCGTATATCTGCAAGTTACAGGGGATGTGGATGTGCAAGTCACAGGGGATGCGATGGCTTGGCTTGGGCTCAGAGGCCTGACACCTACCATGTGCCAAGTAGTCTATATTAGGTTCTGAGAATGAACAAGATGGGACTCCTGCCATAGGCAGCCTCTGTTCTGATTTGGTGTGAGTTTGAGAGGAGGACATACAGACAAACAATTCAATACATAACAAGCTGATTTTTGAGTGTGATATCTGCTTTGAGAGAACCAGGCAGGATGAGGCAATGAAAAGGAGGATGATTCCCTCTTCACAGGATGAGGGAGGATTTCTTGGCAGAGGTGATGTGTGAGCTGAGGTCTGAAATGTGAGACAAATCCAGCTACAGCAGGAGGTATGGGAAGTCCATTTCCGGCAGGGGAGAGCATGTGCAAAGGTCCTGAAGAGGGAAACCACTTGGCATTTACAGGAGCAGAAAAGAAGCCCAGATGCCTGATGCACAATAAGCAAAAGAATAGAGGGTGGCAGGCAGGGTCAGATCATGCTAGGATTGGTTTGTTTTTTTTAAGAGACATGGTCTTGCTCTGTCACCCAGGCTGGAGTGCAGTGGGACAATCATAGCCCACTGCAGCCTCAACCTCCTGGGTTCAATGGATCCTGTCATCTCAGCCTCCCAAGTAGCTGGGACTATAGGCATGAGCCCCACCATGCCTGGCTAATTTTTTTTATTGTCATTAGAGATGACAGTCTTGCTATGTTGCCTAGGTGGGTCTCAAACTCCTGGACTCAAGTGATCCTCCCATCCTGGCCTAAAAAAGCACTGGAATTACAGGTGTGGGCCACCACATCTGGCCAAGATTGGGGGTTTAAAAAATGCTTTAAATTTTTGTGGGTACATAGTAGGCATATATATGCATGGGGTGCACGAGATGTTTTGACACAGGCACATAATGTGTAATCATCACATCAGGGTGAATGGGATGCCCATCACCTCAAGCATTTATCCTTTCTTTGTTTTACAAACAATCCAATTATGTTTTTTTTTTTTTTCTTTTCTTTCCTTTTTTTTTTTTTTTTTGAGACAAAGTTCAGCTCTGTCACCTGGGCTGGAGACAGATCTTGGCTCATGGCAACCTCTGCCCGCTGGGTTCAAGCAATTCCCTTGCCTCAGCCTCCTGAGTAGCTGGGACTACAGGCGTGTGCCACCACGCCCCGCTAGTTTTTGTATTTTTAGTAGAGATGGGGTTTCTCCATGTTGGTCAGGCTGGTCTTGAACTCCTGACCTCAGGTGATCAGCCCCCCCTCAGCCTCCCAAAGTGCTGGGACTACAGGCATAAGCCACCACACCTGACCTCTTTTAGCTATTTTTAAATATACAATAAATTGTTTACTATAGTCATGCTGTTGTACTACCAAATACTACTAATCTTATTCATTCTAACTGTATTTTTGTACCCATTAATCATTGCTGTGCACCCCCTCCAGCCCACTACCCTTCCCAGCCTCTGGTAACCATCATTCTACTCTCTATCTTCATGAGTTCAATTGTTTTAATTCTTAGCACCCACAAATGACTGAGAATATGCAAAATTTGTCTTTCTGTGTCTGGTTTATTTTAGTTAACATAATGATCTCCAGTTCTATCTATGTTGTTGCAAATAACAGGATTCTATTCTTTCTCATGACTGAATAATATTCCACTGTGTATATATACCACATTTTTTCTATCCATTCACCTGTTGATGGACACTTAGATTCCAGATCTTGACTATTGTGAATAGTGTTGCAATAAATATAGAAATGCAGATATTTCTTCAATATACTGATTTTTTTTTTCTTCTGGGTATATATCCAGCAGTAAGATTGCTGGATCATAAAGTAGCTCTATTTTTAGTTTTTTTGAGGATCCTCCAAACTGTTCTCCATAGTGGTTGTACTAATTTACATTCCCATCAAGAGGGTCCCAGGGCTCCCTTTTCCCTACATCCTCAATAGCATTTGGTATTGCCTGTCTTTTGCATATAAGCCATTTTAACTGGAGTAGGATGATAGCTCTTTGTAGTTTTGATTTGCGTTTCTCTGATGATCAATGATGTTGAGTACCTTTTTATATACCCACTTGCCATTTGTATGTCTTCTTTTGAGGAATATCTATTCTGATCTTTTGCCCATTTTAACATCAGATTATTACATTTTTTCCCATTTTTTTTCCACCTGAGCTCCTTTTGTACTCTAGTTATTAATCCCCTGTCAGATGGATTCAGGATTGGGTTTTGACTTTTACACTCAATTCTAAATCATTAAATGCCGTCAAGTGGAGAAGTGATGTAATATTCATATTGGAAGATCACTTTGTGTATCAGTTATCTATTGCTGTGTAAGAAACCACCTCAAGCTTAATGGTATAAAGTTGCAACGATGCTTATTCATCTTCTCACAATACTGGAGGCTGACTAGACTCACCTAGGCAGTTCTGCCTCTGTATGTCTTATGTGGTTGCCTTCAAACAGTATGCAGTTGGAATAGTCTCAAAGGTTTCCTTGCTCAAATATCTCCTGGTTAATTTGGGCTCTTAGCTAGGGCCTCAGCTGGGGCTATCCGGTGGAACCCCCACACATCACCTCTGTACATGGCCTGGGCTTTCTCACAAAATGGTGAAAGGGTTCTAAGTGCACCTATCCCAGGAAGGAGAGCCAAGTGGAAACAGTGTCATCTTTTATGATCTAACTTTGGCAGACCACGAGCAACACTTCCACTGTATTCTACTTATAGAAGCAGGGGACTAAATTCACATTCAAGGGAAGATAAACTAGACTTTTTTTTTTTTTTTTTTTGAGATGGAATCTTGCTCTGTTGCTCAGGCTGGAGTGCAGTGGCCCAATCTCAGCTCACTGCAACCTCCACCACCCAGGTTCAAGTGATTCTGTTGCCTCAGACTCCTGAGTAGCTGGGACTACAGGCACAAGCCACCACAGCCAGCTAACTTTTGTATGTTTAGTAGAGATGGGGTTTCACCATGTTGGCCAGGATGGTCTCAATCTCCTGACCTCATGATCCACCCACCTCAGCCTCCCAAAATGCTGGGATTACAGGCGTGAGCCACCGCACCCGGCCCGAAACCAGATTCTATCTCTTGACAACAAGTATAAAAACAATGTGCAGACAACTTCATAACAGTGAAGAGATGGAATCAACATATGTTTCCTTCCATCAATGGAAAAAAGAATAAACAAAATGTGGCGGCTGGGCACAGTGGCTCATGCCTATAATCTGTAATCCCAGCACCTTGGTAGGCTGTGGTGGGCGAATCACCTGAAGTCAGGAGTTTGAGACCAGCCTGGCAAACATGGTTAAACCCCAGTCTCTACTAAAAATACAAAAATTCGCCAGGCATGGTGGTATTCACCTGTAATCCCAGTTACTTCAGGAGGCTGAGGCAGGAGAATCACTTGAACTTGGGAGGCAGAGGCTGCAGTGAGCTGAGATTACAAAACTGCATTCCAGCCTGGGTGACAGAGTGAGACTCTGTCTCAAAAAAAAAAAAAAGTTCAACACATAATCATCAAAGTGAATCAGAGGATAAAAGAACTACAATAAAGCAACTGAAGAAAATAATTATGGAAATTAGACACAGTAGTCTAACACTCGGTTGTTGATGGGTGACCCTGAGTTAGACAACCTAAAAAAATGAAACAGGGCTGGGCACAGTGGCTCATGCCAATAATCCCAGTGCTTTCAGAGGCTGAGGTGGGAGGATAGCTTGAGGCCAGGAGTTTGAGACAATCCTAGGCAACATAGTAAGACCCCATCTCTACAAATGTAACAAAAATTAGCCAGGTGTGGTGATGCACACCTGTAGTCCCAGCTACTCGGGAGGCTGAGGCAGGAAGATCCTTTGAGCCCAGGAGTTTGAGGCTGCAGTGAGGTATGATGATACCACTGTGTTCTAGAGCCTGGGTGATAGAGCAAGGCCCTGTCTTGAAAGAAAGAAGAAACACAGGAATAGAAGAAGGCAGAAGGTGGCCGGGCGTGGTGGCTCAAGCCTGTAATCCCAGCACTTTGGGAGGCCGAGACGGGTGGATCACGAGGTCAGGAGAACGAGACCATCCTGGCCTACACGGTGAAACCCCGTCTCTACTAAAAAATACAAAAAACTAGCCGGGCGAGATGGCGGGCGCCTGTAGTCCCAGCTACTCGGGAGGCTGAGGCAGGAGAATGGCGTAAACCCGGGAGGCAGAGCTTGCAGTGAGCCGAGATTGCGCCACTGCGCTCCAGCCTGGGCGACAGAGCGAGACTCCGTCTCAAAAAAAAAAAAAAAGAAAAAAAAAGAAGGCAGAAGGAAGGAAGGAAGGAAGAAGGGAGGAAGGAAGGAAAGAAGGGAGGAAGGAAGGAGGGAAGGAAGGAAGGAAGGAAGGGAGGGATGGAGAGGGGGAGGGGTTGCAGTGAGCTGAGATTGCACCACTGCACTCCAGCCTGGGCAACAGGGCAAGACTCTCTCAAAAAAAGAAAAAAAAAGTGATCCAAATATAAACACATTAAACAGAAACTATCAAACATGCAGCAAATCCAAAAATACAGCAGTTGTGGGTGAAAACAGAAACTGCAGATTGAAAAAACTCATAATACTTTTATTATTTTAAAAATAATTTTAGGCTGGGCGCGGTGGCTCAAGCCTGTAATCCCAGCACTTTGGGAGGCCGAGACGGGCGGATCATGAGGTCAGGAGATCGAGACCATCCTGGCTAACATGGTGAAACCCCGTCTCTACTAAAAAATACAAAAAACTAGACGGGCATGGTGGCGGGCGCCTGTAGTCCCAGCTACTCAGGAGGCTGAGGCAGGAGAATGGCGTGAACCCGGGAGGCGGAGCTTACAGTGAGCTGAGATCCGGCCACTGCACTCCAGCCCGGGCAACAGAGCAAGACTCCGTCTCAAAAAAAAAATAATAATAATTTTAATGAATGTTGAATAAAAATATATCACTTTCACATAGGCATTTATCTGAAGTTCAGAAATTCTCCCACCTTTAGTTTCTTCAGCTTCTGTTGTAGCAAGCAAAATAAAAGTTTTATATATATATATATAAACTAAAACACAATATAAAATACATAAATTTATTTTTTTTGAGAAGGAGTCTCACTCTGTCACCAGGCTGGAGTTTTTGTATTTTTGTATTTTTAGTAGAGAGAGCGTTTCACCATGTTGGCCAAAATTGTCTCGATCTCTGGACCTTGTGATCTGCCTGCCTCAGCCTCCCAAAACGCTGGGGATTACAGGTGTGAGCCACTGCACTCATGAAAGTTATTTTCAGTCCATTAATCTATCTACTTATCTAGCTACCTATTTGCACAAAAAGAGGTACGCGTTAATTATCACCTTTGCTTTTGATTTTGAGACAGAGTCTCTCTTTGTTGCCCAGGCTAGAGTGGAATGGTGCGATCTTGGGTCACTCACTGCAACCTCTGCCTCCCAGGCTCAAGCCATTCTCATTCCTCAGTCTCTTAAGTAGTTAAGATTACAGGCATCACCACACCTGGCTAATTTTTGTATTTTTAGTAGAGATGGGTTTCACCATGTTGGCCAGGTTGATCGTGAACTTCTGAATTCAAGTGCTCTGCCTGCCTCGGCTTCCCAAAGTGCTAAAATTACAGGCATGAGCTATCGCACCTGGCCATATCACCTAACGTTAAGAGTTATTTCTTGGTGGTTGAAAATTTCATGATTTATTACTTGCTTCTTTGTACTTTTCTCTCTCTTCTCTCTCTCTCTCTCTCTCCTTCACTCTTTCTGACAGGTTCTCACTCTGTTGTCCAGCCTGCAGTCTCAAACTCCTGGGTTCTAGCGATCCACCTATCTCAGCCTCCCGAGTTGCTGGGACTACAGGTGCACATTACCATAACTGGTTTTTAATTTTTTATAGAGATAGGATCTTGCTATGTTGCTCATGCAGGTCTCATACTCCTGGCCTTGAGCAATCCTCCTGCCCTGCCTTCACAAAGTGCTGGGATTACAGATGTGAGCTATAGCACCCGGCCTGTTTTGTACTTTTCTATAGGACTTAGATTTTATATAGTAATTACAAATAATTTTAACAAAAGCAGTAGTCATTCTAAACTTTTTAAAATTAAGCAGTGATTAAGAGCTACAGAAAGTAGTATTAATTCAGTGCCTATTATATACTAGATATTCTGCATTTAGTGAATCACCTAACCCACATATCAAGGCAGGAATTATAATCTTTATTTTCCAGGAGAGAAAACTGAGGCTTACAAGCATTTGTTAATTCTAGAGTTACACTGCTGCAGTTACACTGCCCCACCCAGCAGCCTGCCTACTGCTGGCTTTATCAAATTCAACCCCCCACTTCTACCCCTACATCTGTGCGTAAGAATGTTCACACACACACACACACACTTCTGCAATATTCCATCTGACTAGGTCAGGAATTTGTCATGACAAACCAACTGCAATACCTATTTCCTGACCAAAGCTGTTATTCAGTATCTCTACGATTTGAGAAATAGTTTGATTTCATGCTGACTAGGGTCACACTGAGGTCTTAAGAGAAGTAGTAATTACAAAGCATCCTAATCTAAGTGAAAGGATGTGATGTTCAGATATATCCAGCCCTTTGAGATGCTCTGCTGGAAGCTGGTTGAGGTGCAAAGTACTATTGACTCATGGTCATCTTGGTTCATGGTCATTAATAATGACACTTTGTACTTCTTTCGTGTTTGTGCTAAGGGTGGTTTCAAAACCTGGAAGAAGCTTATCAATTTCTAGGTATTCAAATATCTCTTTCACAATATATATGTGTGTGTGTGTGTGTATGTGTATTCTATGAAAATATACATGTATATTCACATATGAATATATATATGTATATTCGCATATGAATATAGTCACATATGAATATATATACATAGTCACATATGAATATACACACATACACACATAAATTTTTACAGTATACAGTAAATATATACAGTATATAATCAAAAAGTAAAATTTTTTTTTTTTTTTGAGACGAAGTCTCGCTCAGTCCAGGCTGGAGTTTAGTGGTGCGATCTCGGCTCACTGCAAGCTCTGCCTCCGGGGTTCACGCCATTCTCCCGCCTCAGCCTCCCAAGTAGCTGGGATTACAGGCGCCCACTGCCACACCCGGCTAATTTTTTGCATTTTTAGTAGAGATGGGGTTTCATCATGTTAGCCAGGATGGTCTCGATCTCCTGACCTTGTGATCCACCTGCCTCAGCCTCCCAAAGTGCTGGGATTACAGGCGTGAGCCACCGCACCCAGTCAATTCTTTTTTTTTTTTTTTTGAGATGGAGTCTCACCATGTTGCCCAGGCTGGAATGCAGTGGCTCAATCTCAGCTCACCTCCATCTCGTTCCCCCTGGGTTCAAGCAATTCTCCTGCCTCAGTCTCCTGAGTAGCTGGGATTACAGGCGCCTGACACCGCACCTGGTTAATTTTTCTATTTTTAGTAGTGACAGGATTTCACCATCTTGGCCAGGCTGGTCTTGAACTCCTGATCTCGTGATAGACCCATGTCATCCTCCCAAAGTGCTGGGATTACAGGCATGAGCCACTGTGCCTGGCATAAAGTGAATTCTTAATGATCATTGAAAAGAAAATGGCAGGCCAGATGTGATGGCTCCCACCTGTAATCCCGGCACTGTGGGAGGCTGAGGTGGAAGGATTGCTTGAGCCCATGAGTTTGAAACCAGTCTGGGAAATATCGTGAGACCCCCTCTCTATAACAAATATAAAAATTACCTGGGCATGGCAGCTCATACCTGGGGTCCCAGCTGATTTGATCTGGGCCTAAGACCACCAGAGCGAGCACAAAAGAACCAGCGAGTAGGCAAGGGTAGGAGCAAAACTGCAAATTTATTTTTGGTCACCCAGCTTCAGGGAAGAAGGTGTGGGGGTGAGGTCTGTCGGCCTCCGGCAAAGGAGGCCGAGAGAGTCACCCGGTGGAGCTCTCGGGCGGAGTTCCTGATGCAGCCCCGACAGGAGTGGGGGCTGGGAAGTCCGCGCTGCGCATCTGCCGGGAGCGGCTTTTCTAGGAGTGGGAGGGCAATAGGCGGGGCACGGGCGTGTCGGGGGGCGTTCCGTAGGTGCGACCAGGTAAATCTTGGTCTCTTCGGATTGACGTCACCTGACGCATGCCCGGTTGGTCTGCACCTTCCCAGGCACCGGCTGCATTTTCACGTGCGCGGGAAAAGTTAGTGATGAAGAACCCGGAAGTGCGCCATCTTGCCTCCGTTCGTCCAAACACTAGCTACTCAGGAGGCTGATGTGAGAGGATCACTTAAGCCAAGAAAGAGGTTGTGGTGAGCCGAGATCATACCACTGCACTCCATCCTAAATGACAAAGCAGTAAGTTGCCTAAAAAAAAAAAAAAAAAAAAATTGTTATCCAAGAAAAATTAAAAATCTCTCTCTACAAATGTATATAGTCATAGTATATTACTCAAAAAGTAAATTCTTAATAGTTCATGACAAGCAAATGGCAGGCCAGGCATGATGGCTCATGCTTGTAATCTCAGCACTTTGGGAGGCCCAGGCAAAAGGATTGCTTGTGTCCAAAAGTTTGGGGCCAGCCTGGGCAACATAGTGAGAACCAACCTCTCAGAAAAAATAAGAAATTAGCCAGGCATATTGGAATGAACCTGTAGTCTCAGCTACTCAAAATGCTGAGCTGGGAGGATCACTTGAGGCCAAGAGGCCAAGTCTGCAGTAAGCCATAATCACATGACTACACTCCAGCCTGGGTGACAGAGCAAGACCCTAAGGAAAAAAAAAAAAAAAGAAAACTGTAAAAAATATAAAAAAAGAAGACATGAAGTGAGAAGCTACCATGTCCAGGGCAAAGACAAAGGGCCCCAGCAGAGGCCCATTGCCCCCTCATCCCCAGTAGAGAAGAAAAACCATGGGACACTAAATAAAACAGAAATCACTGTGAAACCACATAGGCAGAATTTACTATTGATTTGTCAGAAATCCACTCTCAAGGTTAAAAGAAGAGACGGCTTTTGCTAAGGCACTCTGCTGTGAACAAATGAGAGTCTAGGGAAGCTTTAAGCTCCTTGATGCTGTTGACCATCAAAGACTTAAAGCTGGATCTGGAAGAGGCAACTGTGAGGCAAGAGCAAAACCAGAAGAGGCCACCATGAGGCAGAAGATGGGCCTTGAGTGGCCACTGTGAGGCAGAAGATAGGCCAGACAAGGCCATTGTGAAGCAGGAGCTGGTGTAAGAGAGACTACCATGAGACAGGAGCTGGGTCTTGGGAGGTAGATTTGAGGCAGGAGATGGGCCTGGTGAGGCCACCGTGAGAAGAGAGCTGGGCCTAGAGAGGCCAATGCAAGGCAGAAGCTGGGCCAGTTGAGGCTGCCGGAAGTCAGATAGGAACATGGCCGGGGAAGGCCAGCATGAGGCAAGAGCTAGGCCTGGAAAGCCCACTGTGAGGCAGGAGTAAAGCGTGGAGAGGCCATTGTCAGGCAGGAGCTGGGCCTGTTCAGGCTGCCACGAGGCTGACAATAGGTCTGGAGAGCTTGACTTGAGAAAGTTTTGGGCCTACAAAGGCCACCAGGAGCTGGGCAGTAGCTGAGTCCAAAGACGTTGTTGTGAGGCAGGAGTTGGGCCTATAGACACAGCCGTGAGGAAGAGCTGGGCCTGGAGAGGATGGCAGGAGGTAGCAACTGGGCCTAAAGAGGAAGTTCTGGGCCTGGAGAAGCCGCCAAAAGGGAAAAACTGAGCCTGGAGAGGCCGTTGTAAGGAATGAGCTGGGCCCAAAGAGGCCATTGAAAGGCAGAAGCTGGACTTGTCGAAGCTGCCAAAAGGCAGGAGTTTTTGGACTAGGGAGGCTACAGTGAGGCAAGAGCTGGGCGTGGAGAGTCCACTGTGAGGCAGAGGTTGGGCCTGTACAGGCCTTCAGAAGGCAGGAGCTGGGCCTGGAGAGGCTGACTTGAGGTCAAGTTCTGGGCCTGAAGAGGCCACCAAAAGTCTCTTGGTGGCCTGGGAAGGCCACCAAGAGGCATGAGCTGGGCCTGGACAGCCTGACAGGAGAAAGTTTTGCACCTGGAGAGGCCACCAAAAGGCAGGAGCTGGGCCTGGAAAAACTGACTGGAGGATGATTTGGGTCTTCAGAGGCCGCTAGGAGGCAGGAGCTGGGCCAGAAGAGGCCAACTTGAGGACGATTTCGGCCTGCAGAGGTTGCTGGGAGGAAGAGCCGGGCCTGGAGAGGCTGACTGGGGGAAGTTTTGGGCCTGGAGTGGATGCCAAAAAGCAAAAGCTAGGCCTGGAAAGGCCACCGTGAGGCATAAGCGTAGCCTGACAAAGGCCATTGGGAGGCAGCAGTTAGGCCTGTAGAGGCTGCGAAAAGGCAGGAATCTGGCTGGAGGAGGCCACGGTGAGGCAAGAGGTGGGCCTGGAAGGTGCACTGTGAGGTAGAGGCCAACAACAGGCAAAAGCTGGGCCTGGAGAGATGACGAGAGGAATGAGCTGGGCCTAAACAGGCCAGTATGAGAAAGGACCTTGACCTAGAGAGGCCAGTATGAGGCAGGAGCTGGGCCTGGATAGGTTGCCAGAGGCATCCATTGGGCATAAACAAGCCTCTGTGAGGGAGGAGCTAGGCCTGTTGAGGCTGCTGGGAGGCAGGCGGAAATTTGGCCCACGGAAGCCACTATGAGGCAAGAGTTAGGCCTGGAGCGGGTGCTAAGAGGCAAGAGTGGGGCCTGCAGAGGCTGTTCTCAAGCCAGAGTTGGGTCTGTACAGGCCACCGCGAGGCAGAAGGTGGGCCTAAAGAGCTTGACTTGAGGAAGTTTTGGGCCTACAAAGGCTGGCAGGAGCTGGGCAGGAGCTGAGCCATAAAAGGTTGTTGTGAGGCAGGAGTTGGGCTTGTAGACACAGCCAGGAGGAAGAGCTAGGCCTGGAGAGGATGCCGGGAGGCAGCAACTGGGCCTGGAGAGGCTGACTTGAGGAAGTTTTGGACCTGTAGATGATGTCCCGGGACAGGGGCTGGGCCTGGAGAGGCCACTGTGAGGCATGAGCTGGGTGTAGAGAGGCCAGTGTGTGGCAGGACCTGGGCCTGGAAATAGGTGGAAGCCTGGCCAGGGAAGGTTGCCATGAGACAAAAGTTGGGCCTGGAAAAACTCTCGTGAGGTATGAGCTTGGCCTGAAGAGTCATTGGGTGGCTGGAGCTGCGTGTGTAGAGGCTGCTGAAAGGTAGGGGCTTGGCTTGGGGGGGGCCACGGTGAGGCAGATGCTGGGCCTGGAGAATCTGCTGTGAGGCAGATGTTGGGCCTGTAGAGGCTGACAGGAGGCAGGAGCTGGGCCTGGAGAGGCTGCCAAGAGGCATGAGCTGGGCTTAAAGAGGCCAGTGTGAGACAAGAGATCAGCCTGGAGAGGCCACTGTGAGGCATGAACTGGGCCTAATGATGCCAGTGTGAGGCAGGAGCTTGGCCTGTTGAGGCTGCTGGGATGCAGGCAGGAACTTGGCCGGGGGACGACCTCCGTGAAGCAAGAGCTGGGCCTGGAGAGGCCATTGTCACGCAGGAGCTGGGCCTATCCAGGCCACCAGGAGGCAGAAGTTTGTGCGGGTGAGCTTGATGTGAGGAAGTTTTGGGCCTACAAAGACCTCCAGGAGCCGGGCAGGAGCTGAGCCGAAAGAAGTTGTGAGGCAGGAGGTGGGCCTGGAGATCCAGCCGGGAGGAAGAGCTGGGCCTGGAGAGGCTCACTTGTGGAAGTTCTGGGCCTAGAGAGGCTGCCAAAAGGCAAAAGCTGGGCTGGAATGGCCACCGTAAGGCATGAGCTTGGCCCAGAGAGGCCACTGGGAGGCAGGAGCTAGGCCTGTAGAGGCTGCTGAAAGGCAGGAGCTTGGCCTTGGGGGCTGTGGTGAGGCAGATGCTGGACCTGGAGAGTCTGCTGTGAGGCAGAGGTTGGACCTGTAGAGGCCAATGGGATGCAGCAGTTTGGGCTGGAATGGCAGACTTGAGAAAATTCTTGGTCTGGAGAAGCCACCGGGATGCAGGTGCTGGGCCTGGCGAGGCCACTGAGAAGCAAGAGCTGTGCCTAAGGAGGCCAGTGTTAGGCAGGAGCTATGCCTGAAGAGGGGACTTGAGGAAGTTTTGGGCCTGGACAACCTGTTGGGCGCAGGAGCTGGGCCTAAGGATGCTGCCATGAGACATGAGCTGGGCATAATGAGGTTAGTGTGAGGCAGGACCTGGGCCTGTAGAGGCTGCCGGGAGGCAGGTAGAAACTTGTTTGGGGAAGACCTCTGTGAGGCAAAAGCTGGGCCTAGAGAGTCCGCTGGGAGGCAAGATCTGGGCCTGGAGAGGCCATTGTCACACAGGAGCTGGGCCTGTCCAGGCCGTTGGGAGGCAGAAGGTGGGTCTGGAGAACTTGACTTGAGGCAGTTTTGGGCCTACAAAGGCCACCAGGAGCTGGGCAGGAGCTGAGCCAAAAGAAGTTGTTGTGAGGCAGGAGTTGGGCCTCCAGACACAGCCAGGAGAAAGTGTTTGGCCTGTAGAGGCCACCTGGAGGCAGCAGCTGGGCCTGGAGAGGCTGATGGAAGGCAGGAGCTGGGCCTTGAGGGGCTGACTTGTGAACATTTTGGGACTGTATAGGCTGCCCAGAGGCAGGAGCTGGGCCTGTACAGGCCGCCAGGAGACAGAAGGTAGGTCTCAAAAGGCCACTGTAAAACAGGAGCTGAGTCTTGGAAGGTGGCTGTGAGGCAAAAGCTGGCCCTTGGGAGGCTGATGAGAGGCAGGAGCTGGGCCTGGTGAGGTTGACTTGAGAAAGTTCTGGGCCTGGAGAGAAGGCTGGGAGGCAGGAGCTGGGCCTAAAGAGGCCATTGTAATGATGGAGCTGGGCCTGTGGAAGCTGCCATGAGGTAGGGTATGGGCCTAAATAGGCCATTGTGAGCCATGAGCTTGACCTGTAGAGGCCGACTGGACAAAGTTCTGGACCTGGAGAGGCTGCCAGGAGGCAGGAGCTGAGCCAAAAGATTCAAGCACATTACATTTATTAGGCACTTTTTTCCATTATTACATTGTAATATATAATGAAATAATTACAGAACTCACCATAATGTAGAATTAGTGGGCATGTTAAGGTTGTTTTCCTGCAACAAGGTGGTCCCATCTGAGCTTGATGGGAGAAAGTGACAGATCATCAGGTATTAGATTCTCACAGGGACAGTGCAACCCAGATCTCTCGCATGCACGGTTCACATAGGATGCATGCTCCTATGAGAATCTAATGCTGCTACTGATCTGAGAGAAGGCGGAGCTCAGGTGGGAATATGAGCAATGGGGAGTGGCTGTAAATACAGATGCAGCTTCCCTTACTGGACACCACTCACCTCCTGCTGTGTGGCTCCTTATAGCTCCATGGCTCAGGTGTTGGGGACCCCTGCTGATGTACATCCAAAAGGACCGTTCCCACAACAGTCTTCATAGCGGTCAAGTACAGTAACCACTTAGCTCCCAAGGCATGTGCCTCAGCTGGCATTTCATCACAATCAACAGTAAGTGGTAGCTTGAGTCATTGTGAGGTCACTTTCTGGAAATCACCAGCATCCCATTTTCCATGGCAAGGAGCTCAGTATAGTCCTTTGGATAACCAAACCCATGTCCAAATCCCATCTGTGTGAGTCTATCTCCAGGGACCCTTCTTAGCGTATCAGAGTCCAATCAGGAGACATAAACCACTCAAAAATTTAAAGTGGTAAAATTTAATACAGAGAATTATTCATTATAACAGGGGAATAACATAATGAGAGACTGGCTAGCGCAAAGTAAAGAGAACTCTAGAGAATATAGGACTAGCCCTGGTCAGGCATGGTGGCTCATGCCTGAAATTCCAGCAATTTAAGAAGCCAACACAGGAGGACTGCTTGAGGCCAGAAGTTAGAGGCCGGCCTGGACAACATAGTGAGACCCTGTCTCTATCCAAAAAAAGAATAAAATTAGCTGGGAGTGGTGGTGCACACTTGTAGTCCCAGCTCCTCAGGAAGCTGAAGCAAAAGGATAGTTTGATCCTGGGAGGTTAAGGCTGCAGTGAGTCATGATTATGCCACTACAGTCAAGCCTGGGGGACAAAGCAAGACCCTGCCTCAAACAAAACCACCACCACAATAACCATTTACAGACAGAAAAGAAATAGAGCTAATAAGCTAAGGAAAGATGTTGAAATGTGACAAAGTAATATGACGTCTTTTATCTATTTAAAATAATCAAACAAAAAATAACTTATTAAATTATAATACCCTGTGCTGGCAAAGGTGCAGTGAAATGGACTCCTTCTTATACTATGAGGGGTGTTTAAATTGTACATAAGCCTTCCAGGGTAAAACTTGGCAATTTTTTAAAATAATAGAGACAGGGTCTCACCTTACTGCCTCCTCCAACTCTTGGCCTCAAGCAATCTTCCTGCCTTAGCCTCCCAAAGTGCTGGGATTATAGCCAGGAGACACCCAAAACCTTGTCAGTTTACATCAAGAGCAATGAGAATGTCCATTCACCATGACTCACAGTAATCTCACTTCTGGAAATACCTTGGGAGACAATTCAATCTAAACAAAAGGTCATCTGCATAAACACGGTGAAATTCTGGGAGTAATCGAAGACACAGTGGTTAAATGAAATAAGAAACAGTTATAAGAAATTATATTACGGTATTTATAGGCACCTGATAAAAGGTCAGTTCATGTTAGCTGCTACTTTTTTGTTGTTTTGAGACAGGGTCTCACTCTGTCACCCAGGCAGGAGTGCAGAGGCCTGATCATGACTCACTACAGTCTCAACCTCCCTGGGCTCAAGTGATCCTCCCACAGCAGCCTCCCAAGTAGCTGAGACTACAGGAACATGCCACCACACTAGGCTTATTCATGTATTTTTCTGTAGGGATGGTGACTCCTTTGGTTTCCAAATCCTGTCTGAAACTCTTGGCCTCAAGCCATCCTCCTGCCTCAGCCTCCCAAAGTGTTGTGATTACTGGTGTGAGCCACCACACCTGTCCAGCTGCTACTTTTATTATTATTATTATTCCACTCAATTAAAAATAATTTTCATTAAAATTATCATTTTCAAGGCTATGGAACAATATGTGTCCTACAGCATAATTGTAAAAACATATACAGTCATCCCTCAGTATAGAGAGGATTAGTTTCAGCTCCCCATGTCTGCATATACCAAAATCCATGTATACTCACGTTTCACATTCAGCCCTCTGGAACCCACATATAGGAAAAGTCCAAATATTAGTTGGGCATAGTAGCAAGCATCTATAGTCTCAGCCACTTGGGAGGCTGAGGTGGGAGGATCACTTGAGCCTGCGAGGTTGAGGTAACGGTCAGCTGTGATGGTGCCACTACACTCCAGCCTGGACAATGGCAAGACCCTGTCTCAGAAACAAAACAAAACAAAACAAAAAACGAAAAATGGGTTAGAAATTGTAGTGAGGTCTGTTGGGCAAAATTCAATATAAGCAAAGTATAAATTAATGAAGCAAATGGTGATAAATTAGTATGATTGACTTTCTGGAGTTTCTGACAATAAAGGTAAGAAAAATGCAAAACACAGAGACAGAGGGTAAAAAAAGAAATTAGGGAAGCATTCTACATGTTTAATAAAATGACACCGGCCATGTTCATGCAGCAGCAGTATGTCATGATATGACATACCTTGGAGAGAAATTAACAGATGAGGAAGTTGATAAAAATGATCAGAGAAGCAAATTACTGATAGTGATAGTTAAGTAAACCATGAAGAATTTCCACAACTGATGCCAGCAAAGTGGAAATATTGTACAGTGTGTGTTGAAGTTCCTGGACAACACTGTTTATTTGCCTTTTGTTTGTAAGAAATGAAGAAATGTATCCACTAAAAGTTATTCTTATTATCAAAAGAATATGTGTGAATAAGTCATTTGAACTTATTCTTCTGTTTTTCTACTTTGATCTTCCAGCCATCATCCCACAGCCTTACTTTAGAAATTTTTAATTTTTTTAGAAATTTGAACAAGTGCTTGTTGTGGTGGCTCATACCTCTAGGATGGAAGGGTCACTGAGGCCAGGAGTTTGACACCAGCCTGGCCAACAAAGTGAGACCCCATGTCTACAAAACAATTTAAAAATTAGCCAGGTATCATCGTGTATACCTACAGTCCCAGCTACTCAGGAGGCTGAGGCAGGAGGAGCCTTAGCCCAGAAGTTCAAGGCTGCAGTGAGCTGTGATTGCACCACTGTACTCCAGCCTGGGTGACAGACTGAGACCCCATCTCCCAAAACAAAAAAGAAAGAAAGAAAATAGATCAAGTAGCAAGTTGTATGTGGCTTACTCTGAATATTTCTAACTAGAAGTTCTTAATCTTTCCGGGTCTAGCATCCCTCTACATTTTTTAACTTTGTTGAAGATCTCTAAGGCTTTTTCTTTATATAAATAATTATATTAAAATTAGAAAATAAGACAAAAATTTAAAAATATTATTCATTACATATTAATAATAGAACCATTACCTGTTGATAGAAGTAATACAAGACAAAATTTTTAAAATATTTGGCGGGGCGCAGTGGCTCACTCCTGTAACCCTAGCACTTTGGGAGGCTGAGGTAGGCGGATCACAAGGTCAAGAGATCAAGACCATCCTGGCCAACATGGCAAAACCCCACCTCTACTAAAAATACAAAAATTAGCTGGGCATGGTGGCACACACTTGTAATCCCAGCTACTCGGGAGGCTGAGGCAAAAGAATTGCTTCAACTCAGGAGGCAGAGGTTGTGGTGAGCTGAGATCGCACCACTGCACTCCAGCCTTCTGACAGAGCGAGACTCCGTCTCAAAAAAAAAAATAATAAATTTATCATTTATTACATATTAATAATAAAACCATTACATGTTGATATAATACTTCTTTTGTTTGTTTTCTGAGACGGAGTCTCATTCTTTCGTCCAGGCTGGAGTGAAGTAGCGTGATCTCCGCTCACCGTAACCTCCATTCCCCAGGTTCAAGCAATTCTCCTGCCTCAGCCTCCCGAGTAGCTGGGATTACAGGTGCCCACCACCATGCCTGGCTAATTTTTGTATTTTTTTTAGTAGAGACAGGGTTTCATCATGTTGGCCAGGCTGGTCTCGAACTCCTGACCTCAGGTGATCCACCCGCCTGGCTCTCCCAAAGTGCTGGGATTACAGGCATAAGCCACCACGCCCAACCCGATTAATATATTTTTTAAAACACTGATTAGTCTGGCAACAACACTGGGCAGGGGTCTCCTCATTCCCAGTGACATAAGCCCCACTGCACGGCTCCAGGGTTGCAAGGGCTGGAGAGCCAAAAGGCTCTGACTTGAGATTTTATTATTTTATTTGTATTTCTATTTGTGTTGTGAGACAGCTCCTGCTCTGTAACCCAGACTGGAATGCAGTTGTGCACTTATAGCTCACTGCAGCCTCGACCTCCTGGGCTCAAGCCATCTTCCTGCCTCAGCTCCCCAGTAGCTGGTACTACAGTTGAGTGCCACCATACCTGGCTATTTTTAAAATTTTTTGTAGAGTGAGGGGTCTTGCTATGTTGCCCAAGCTGGCCTCAAACTCCTGACACCTCAAGAGATCTGCCCACCTCAGCCTCCTGAGTAGCTGGGACTATAAGTACACATCACTATACCTAGCTACATTTATTTTATTTTATTAAATATTGAAAAATATTTTTGGCCAGGCGCGGTGGCTCATGCCTGTAATCCCAGCACTTTGGGAGGCCGAAGTGGGCAGATCACATGAGGTCGGCAGTTCGAGACCAGCCTGACCAACATAGAGAAACCCCATCTCTACTAAAAATACCAAATTAGCCAGGCGTGGTAGTGCATGCCTGTAATCCCAGCTACCCAAGAAGGCTGAGGCAGCAGGAGAATCGCTTGAACCCAGGAGAATCACTTGAACCCAGGAGGCAGAGGTTGTGGTGAGCTGAGACCGTGCCACACTGCACTCCAGCCTGGGCAAAAAGAGCGAAACTCCGTCTCAAAAAAAAAAAAAAAAAAAAAAGGAAAAGAAAAATATTTTTGTAGAGAGGAGGTCTTGCTATGTTGCCCAGGCTGGTCTTGAATTCCTGCCCTTAAAAGATACTCCCATCTCTGCTTCCCAAACAGCTGGGACTACAGGCATGAGCCACTGTACTGAGCCTGAAGATATTTCTTTAATTTAGCATCCCATACTTGATAGGATTGAGAAAGGCAGTAGTGTTTTTTAAAATTACTTAATAATTCAGTAAGTATCTATCTCAACTTTGACTCCTGCCTTCTCTCACACTCCACATCCAGTCTGTCAGGAAATGCTGTTGTGTCTTCAACATGTATTGAAGATCCCCACCCAGCAACTCCCTGGCCTCCTCCCCTGCTTCTCTCCTCTGACCATCTCTCACCACCACTATGACCCTGGTCAGGACCACTATCATCTCTCGCCTGGATGTTGCCACAGCTTGGCCCCCACGCTTCTACCCAAATCTTCCCACAGTCTTTCTCAACTCAGCAGCCAGAGAATGCTTTTAAATCGGGAGAGAGACCATGTCGCCTCTCTGCTCAGAACCCTCCTGCAGTTCCCATCTCAGTCAGAGTAAAAGCCAAAGCCCCAGCAATAACCTCCCAGGGCTTACACGATCTGTGCTGATCTCAGCCCAGCAACTCCCTGGCCTCCTGCCCTAATTCTCTCCCTCTCTTCTTCTGCTCCACTGACCTCCTTCCAGAGCCTCAGACACACCTCAGACACTTTATTCCGTTGTTTCTGCCTACAATCCTCTTCCCTCAGCACCTCGGCCAGCTCCTTCCCCTCCTTCAAGTCTTGGCTTAATTTTCGCTTAGGAGGCCACCCCTGACCATTTTATTTAACACTGCCATCTGTCCTCATCATGCTAATTTCTTCCTTCCTTCTTTCTTTCCTTCCCTTCCTTCCCCTCACCTCTCTCCTCCCTCCACCTCTCTTCCTTTTTTTTTTTTTTTTTTTTGACAAGATCTCACTCTGTCACCAAGGCTGGAGTGCAGTAGCACAGTCACAGCTCACTGCCACCTCAAATTCCCAGGCTCAAGTGGTCCTCCCACCTCAGCCTCCCTAGTAGCTGGGACTACAGACAGGTTCATGCCATCATGCCTAATTAATTTTTTTAGAATTTTATTTTATTTTGAGATGAAGTTTCACTCTTCTTGCCCAGGCTGAAGTACAATGGTGCAATCCCAGCTCACTCAGGTGATCCACCCGCCTCGGCCTTCCAAAGTGCTGGGATTACAGGCATAAGCCACCATGCCTGGCCATTTTTTTTATTTTTTGTAGACACAAGGTCTCACTATGTTGCACAGGCTGGTCTTGAATTCCTGGTCTCAAGTGATCTTCCTGCCTAAAATTCCTAAAGTGCTGCGATTGCCAACATGAGCCACCATGCTTGGTTTCATGTTCATTTCTTCTTGCTGCTGCAACATAGTTTGCAGTTTCCTAAATTTAGTGGCTTAAAACACTACAAATCTACCATCTTACAATTCTGGGGGCCAGAAGCCCAAACTAGGTTTATTAAGGCTAAAGTCAAGGTGTCAGCAGGGCTACAATTCCTTTTGAAGGCTCTAAAGTGTACCCTTGGCTTTTCCAGCTTCTAGAAGCCACCCCCATTTCTTGGATCATGGCCCCTGACTCCATCTTCAAAGCCAGAAGTGAAGCATCTTCAAATCTCCCTCTCTGACCTCTGCTTCCATCAACCACATCTCCTGCTCCAATTCTGACTCTCCTATCCTCTTTTTTTTTTTTTTTTTGAGATGGAGTCTCACTCTGTTGCCCAGGCTGGAGTGCAGTGGTGGGATCTCAGCTCACTGCAAGCTCCGCCTCCAGGATTTACGCCATTCTCCTGCCTCAGCCTCCCGAGTAGCTGGGACTACAGGCGCCCGCCACCTCACCCGGCTAGTTTTTTGTATTTTTTAGTAGAGACGGGGTTTCACCGTGTTAGCCAGGATGGTCTTGACCTCCTGACCTCGTGATCCGACCATCTCGGCCTCCCAAAGTGCTGGGATTACAGGCTTGAGCCACCGCGCCCAGCCCCCCTTTCTTTTATAAAGACCTTTGTGATTGCTGGGCATGGTGGCTTTCACCCATAAAACCAACACTCTGGGAGGTCAAGGCAGGAGGAACACCTGAGGCCCAAAGTTTGAAACTAGCCTGAACAACATAGTGGGACCCCACCTCTAGAAAAAAATGAAAACAAATGTTAGCTGGATGTGGTGTGTGCCTGTAGTCCCAACTACTTAAGAAGCTGAGGTAAGACGATCACTTTAGCCCAGGAGTTTCAGATCAGCCTGGGTGACATAACTAAATTTCATCTCTACAAAAATGAGCTGAGCATGGGTGACATGCATGTGTAGTTCCAGCTACTTGGGAGGCTGAGGTGGGAGGATCGCTTGAGCTCAGGAGGTCAAAGCTATAGTGAGCTATGATCACATCACTGCACTCCAGCCTGGATGACATGGGGAGATTCTGTCTCAAAAAAAGAAAAGAAAAGAAAAATATATTTGGTCTCTGTCCCTGGTTCCTGGTACAGAGCTTCTAAAGCTTTTATAAAGACCTCAGTGACAGAGGTGATAGGAGCATCTTTTGTTTTAATATTTGGTCTTGGTCCCAGGTTTCTAACACAAGAGCCTCTAAGAACTCTGGGATCTCCAGAATGATAAGAATGCATTTGGGGATGTTGTTGAGATGAATGGGTGGCTGCAAGCTCCTAGATTTCTTCAGGAGGAGGGCTGACTGCCAGAGGAAGCAACCAGATGATTAGAGGCTTGGAACTTTCAGCCTCACCTGCTTAACTCCAGGAGGCAAGTGGGGCTAGAGATCGACTTAATCACTGATGGCCAAGGATTTTATCAATCGTGCTTGCATAATAAAGCCTCCATAAACACCCTGAACAACAGGGTTTGCAGAGCTTCCAGGGTTGCTGAACACAGGAGATGCTGGGAGGGTAGTATGTTCAACAGAGTGCATGGGAGCTCTGTGCCCCTCCAAACTTACCTTGCCCTGGACATCTTTCTTTTCTTTTTTTTGAGAGGGTCTGGCTCTTTTGTCCAGGCTAGAGTGCAGTGGCACAATCTCAGCTCACTACAACCTAAGCCTCCCCAGTCCCCAGCTCAAGGCATCCTCTCACTTCAGCTTCCCTAGTAGCTGGAACTATAGGTGCACAACACCACACCTGGCTTTTTTTTTTTTTTTGTAGAGACATGTTTTTATCATGTTGCCCAGGCTGGTCTCAAACTCCTGAGGTTAAGTGATCTTCCCACCTCAGCCTCCCAAAGTGCTGGGATTACAGGCATGAGCCACCACATCCAGCATGTACATCTCTTTCATTGGTTGTTTCTGAGATGTATCCTTTACAATGAACCAGTAACAGGAAATGAACTGGCCCAATGCGATGGCTCACATCTGTAATCCCAGCACTTTAAGAGGCTGAGGTGGGAGGATCACTTGAGCCCAGGAATTTGTGGCCAGACTGGGCAACACAACAAGACCCCATTTCTACGAAAAATAAAAGAAATTAATTAGCCAGATGTAGTGGTGCAGACGTGTAGTCTCAGCTAATAGGGAGGCTGAGGTGGGAGGACCACTTCAGCCCAGGCAGTCGAGGCTGCAGTGAGCTATGACTGCACCACTGCTCACCAGACTGGCCAATAAAATGAGACCCTGTCTCTCAGAAAAAAATAAACTGTTTTTCTGAGTTCTGTAAACTGTTCTAGCAAATTATTAAACCCAAGAAGGCGATCATGGGAACCCCTGATTTGTAACAGATTGGTCAAAAGTACAGGTGACAACCTAGGACTTGCCATTGGCATCTGAAATGAGAGTGGTCTCGTGGGACTGAGCCCCTCATCTGTGGGGTCTGTGCCAACTCCAGGTAGTGTCAGAATAAAATTGTGGGATATCCAGTTAATATCCAGAGCATTGGAGAATTTGGTGTAGAAACTCCACACACACAGTCAGAAGTGTGTGAGTAGAGACAAACACGGGCTTTTCTTTCACCTGTCTACCTGCTTAACTGCATAGGAGAGGCAACACGTGGTGTTCATGAACAAAGCAAGCATTAAAGTCAAATCAGACCTGACATTTGACTCAGTCTTAATATCCAGGTGAGCTTGGGCAAATCACTCATTATCCCTAAGTCTTCATCACTTCATTCATAAAATGGGGATAACTGTGGCACCTACCTGTGATTTTATGAGAACTAATGAAATACTATGCTTGGTGTTAGTGTGATCATTATACCTATTCCAAACTATCTGACAAGGACAGTGATGCATGACAACATCAACAGATTAGAAATTGTAATGAGGGCTGGGCGCGGTGGCTCAAGCCTGTAATCCCAGCACTTTGGGAGGCCGAGATGGCCGGATCACGAGGTCAGGAGCTCGAGACCATCCTGGCTAACACGGTGAAACCCCGTCTCTACTAAAAAATACAAAAAACTAGCCGGGTGAGGTGGCGGGCGCCTGTAGTCCCAGCTACTCGGGAGGCTGAGGCAGGAGAATGGCGTAAACCCGGGAGGCAGAGCTTGCAGTGAGCTGAGATCCGGCCACTGCACTCCAGCCTGGGCAACAGAGTGAGACTCCGTCTCAAAAAAAAAAAAAAAAAAGGAAATTGTAATGAGTTCTCTCGGCAAAATTCCATACAAGCAAATTACTGTCTCTCCAAAGCATTCCCACCCACTTAATTCACCATTCCCTGAACAAAATGTGCCATCTTCATTGTCCAGGTCTTTACAGTGCTGGTTTCCCTGCCTGGGCAGCTCACTCCATCCCATCCCAGCCCATTCCCCATCCCTCCGCCTCCCCCTTCCCTCCCCACTCTCATACAAGTCTTCCTCATCTTTCAGGACCTGGTTTCAATATCACCTTAACTGGAAGCTTCTGTCACCCTCCAGAAGAGCTTCCCATTGTACCTGATGCATGCACTATTATTTGATCATTTCTGAGTCATGGTACAAGTCTTTTTGTACCTGAATAACATGTTGCCCAGTCAGTCTCTCTTCCTGGATTCTGAAGTCTTTCATGGTAGATCCAGCTGGAAGTGATAAAAAGACATTGTTTTGAAAAAGAGGGATGACACAGACAGACATAAATTCTTAAATGTTTTAAATGGTATGTGAAAATTTAACAAAATTCAAAGGCTTGTGGGGAACACTTAGGAGGAAAAGTTACTAGGAATGTTATAAAGGGTTAATTTATATTTTATTGTACTTTATTTTATTTTATTTTTTGAGACAGAGTCTCATTCTGTCACCTAGGCTGGAGTGCAGTGGTACAATCAGGGCTCACTGCAGTCTCAACCTCCTGGTCTCAAGTAATCTCACTTAATCTTTATTTGGTTTAAGAAACTCAGTCTTGGTTGAGCATGGTGGCTTATGCCTATAATCTCAGCATTTTAGGAGGCTGAGAGGGGTATATTACTTGAGTCAAGCAGTTTGAGATCAGCCTGGGCAACATATTAAGACCCTGTCTCTACCAAAGAAACAGAGTGAATTTGTGGAAGACAATTTTTACACAGACTGGGGGTGGAGGGAATGATTTCAGGATGATTCAAGTGTATTACATATATTGTGCACATTATTTCTATTATTATTACATTATAATATATAATGAAATAATTATACAACTCACTATAACATAGAATCAGTGGCATCTCTGAGCTTGTTTTCCTGCATCAAGGCTGTCCAAGTGGGGTGACGGGAGACAGTGACAGATCATCAGCCATTAGATTCTCATAAAGAGCGTGCAACCTAGATCCCTCATATGCACAGTTCACAACAGGGTTCGTGCTTCTATGAGAATCTAATGCTCCTGCTGATCTGACAGGACATGGAGCTCAGGTGGTCATGTGAGTGATAGGAGGGGCTATAAATACAGATGAAGTTTCCCCTCACTCGCCTGCTGCTCACCTCTGGCTCTGTGGCCCTATAGTTGGAGACCCCTGCTTGAGTGCATTCAAAGGGATCCATCCCATGCCATTCTTCAGAGTCATCTTTACTGCCATCATGGTCAAATGTAGCATCCCTAAGCTCACACGGCATATGCCTCAGCTGGCATTTCATCACAATCAACAGTAAGTGGTAGCTTGAGTCATTGTGAGGTCAGTTCCTGGAAATCACCAGCATCCCATGTCCCACTGGCAAGGAGCTCAGCACTGCTCCTGGGATAACCAAACCCATGCCCAAATCCCATCTGTGTGGGTCTATCTCCTGGTATCCTTCCTAGCATCAATTCTGTATTTGTAGGAGTCCAATCAGGAGACATAAACCACTCAAGAGTTTAAACTAGAATGGGCACAGTGGTTCAAACCTGTAATCCTAGCACTTTGGGAGGCCAAGGCGGGTGGATCGTTTTGAGCTCAGGAGTTTGAGACCAAACTGGGAAACAGGACAAAACCCCGTCTCTACAAAAAACACAAAAATTAGGCGGGTGTGGTGGTACATACCTGTAATACTACTTGTAAAGCTACTTGGTAGGCTGAGGCAGAAGAATTGCTTTAGCCTGGCAAGTGAAGGTTGAAGTGAGCAGAGATTGTGCCACTGGACTCCAGCCTGGGTGACAGAGTAAAATCCAGTATCAAAAAATAAAAGAAAAAAAATACATGTAAATTTAATATAAAAAGTATTAAATTTTGGCTGGGCGCAGTGGCTCACGCCTATAATCCCACGACTTTCGGAGGCCGAGGCAGGCAGATCACCGGAGGTCAGGAGTTAGAGACTTGACCAACATGGAGAAACCCCGTCTCTACTAAAAATACAAAATTAGCTGGGTGTGGTGGAGCATGCCTGTGATTCCAGCTACTTGGGAGGCTGAGGCAGGAGAATTGCTTGAACCTCGGAGACGGAGGTTGTGGTGAGCTGAGATTGTGCCATCGCACTCCAGCCTGGGCAACAAGAGCAAAACTCCATCTCAAAAAAAAAAAAAAAAAAGAGGTATTAATTTTAACAGAGGATCAGCATAATGAGGGACACTCTAGCACAAAGTAAACACAAAGTAAATCCAGAACTAGCAGAGGCCAGGCATGGTGGCTCAAGCTTGTAATCCCAGTAATTTGGGAAGCCTAGGCAGGAGGATCGCTTGAGGCCAGGAGTTGGAGACCAGCCTGGGCAACGTAGTGAGACCCTGTGTCTACTAAACAAAAGAAAAAAATCAGCCAGGTGTGGTGGTGGTGCACACCTGTAGTTCCAGCTACTTGGAGTCTGGGGTGGGAGGACCCCTTGAGCCTGGGAAGTCTAGGCTACAGTGAGCCAAGATCATGCCACTGCACTCCTGGGCAATAGTGAGACCCTGTCTTAGAAAGAAAAAGAAAAGAAAAGAAAGTGATAATCCCCCTATGGGAATCTCCTCTTCTCCTGCCTTCTCTGGAATCTCACTTGTCAGTTCTTCCTCCCACTTCCCCGTATCATTAACCTATCCTCCGCTTTTAGCTCCTTCCCACCATCATTTAAACTAATCAAACTTCTTATATTTTAAAAAACTCTCCTTAAACTCAGTGTTTCCCCTGCTTCAGGTCTCCAGTACACCCACTGAGCCATCTGCTTTCCCTGATGCCTTCTCTACACAGCAGCCTGGACCACATCTCTAATCCATGAATCTCATCATGTTACTCTTCCCCCATTTACATCACTTCTCCTTGCCTCGGGGATTAAGTCCAAACTCCTTAACAGCCCCTGCTCTGCCTTGCATTCCAAGGCAGACTCACTGCTCTTGCCCCTCTCCATTTTACCTGCTGTGGAGTCCAACTGAGCCTCATCTGCCCCCTGAATGCCCACTCTCACTCCTCTGGGAGCCTCTGAAGTGGGTGATGCCCTCTGCTTAGAATACGCTTCCCCTTAAACCTCTACTCTCTTCCTGGGTAGCTTCAGCTCCTCTGTCACTTCTCTGCTTTGGCATCATCTCCTCCTGGAAGCCTTCCTTGACTCCCCAGATTCTCAGGAGCATGGGAGGTGAGGTGCTCCTCCCATATATGAATGGAGATTAGGGAGTATGTGTTATTCATGTTTAATTCACCAGTGCTTAGCTTAGTACCTGGCATAAAATAGTCACTGTGGTGGCCAAGGTAACAACATCCCCTCCACCCCCCAGCAATAGCTCATGTCCTATGTTACACTGCACAAATACATAGGAAGGGGAATTAAGAGTGCAGATGGAATTAATGTTGCTAATCAGCTGACCTTAAAACAAGATTATCTGGCAGTATCTGGGTGAGCCCATGTAATTACAAGTGTTCCTTAAATGTGGAAAAGGGAGGTAGAAGGTTAAGAACCAGAGATAGTGGGCACAATGGCTCATGCCTGTATTACCAATACTTTGGGAGGCCAAGATAGGAAAATCCCTTGAGTCCAGGAGTTCAAGGCCAGCCCTGACAACATAGTGAGGCCTCATCTCTACAAAAAGCCCCAAAATTCCCCAAGTGTCATGGTGCTTACCTGTAGTCCCAGCTACTGGGAAGGATGAGGTGGAAGGATCACTTGAGCCTGGGAGTTTGAGGCTACAATGAGCCATGATAGGACAACTGAACTCCATCCTGAGTGACAGAGCAAGGTTCTGCTTCTAAAGAAAAAAAGGACACTGGAATCAGAGTCCCCTCCATCCTAAGGTGCCTACAAGGCATCTCTCTCTGCAAACAAGTAAACATCATCCTCCAACTCCTCACAGAGTGGAGCAGCAGGAAAACTCCCTCACCTCATTGCTGTGTGGCTTGGGAGGCCTGACAGCTCAATAACCAGCTCCTTGCTGATGAAGCAATTGGGAAATGGCTCGAGTTGAGCTAAGGAGAATTTGGATCCTTGTTTTGGTTCTCAATAGGCAGGGTAGGGGCCAGGCATGGTGGCTCATACGTGTAATCCTTGCACTTTGGGAGGCCAAGGTGAGAGGATCGCTTGAGGCCAGGAACTCAAGACCAGCTTGGACAACACAGCAAGACCCGGGTGGCATGCACCTGTGGTCCCCACTACTTGGTAGAATGAGGTAGAAGGGTTGATTACTTGATCCCAGGAGTTTCAGGCTTCAGTGAGCCATAATGGCTCACCACTGCACTCCAGAATGCATTGTTCCATAATGGGCACCGCTGCACTCCAGCCTGGGTGACAGAGCCAGACGATGTCTCAAAAAGTGACGAGAGAGAGAGAGAGAGAGACTATAGGCAGCCACCACCACATCTGGCTAATTTTTAAATATTCTGTAGAGACGAGGTCTTGCTAGGTTGCCCAGGCTGGTCTAAAACTCCTGGCATCAGGCCAGGCGCAGTGGCACATGCCTGCAATCCCAGCACTTTGGGAGGCCAAGGCAGGCAAATCACCTGAGGTCAGGAGTTCAAGATCAGCCTGGCCAACACGGCGAAACCCCATCTCTACTAAAAATACAAAAATTGGCCAGGCAGTAGTGGCATGTGCCTGTAATCCCAGGTACTCAGGAGGCTGAGGCAGGAGAATCACTTGAACCTGGGAGGCGGAGGTTGCAGTGAGCCAAGATCGTGCCACTGCATGCACTCTACCCTGGGTGACAAAGCGAGACTCTGTCTCAAAACAAACAAACAAACACAAACAAACAAACAAACAAACAAACAAAAACCTCCTGGCATCAAGAGATCTTCCTGTCTCAGACTCCCAGTGCCCTGGGTTTATATTTTTTGTTCAGTATAACTGAAGATACTTGTTCTTATATGGCTTTAAGATGTAAAGAAAAAAAAAAAAACAGATAATAACAAATGTTGGTGAAGGCTGGGCATGGTAGCTCAGCCTGTAATTCCAGAACTTTGGGAGGCTGAGGTGGGCAGATCACTCGAGGCCAGGAGTAAGAGACTAGCCTGAGCAACATGGTAAAACCCCATCACTACAAAAAAATATAAAAATTAGTCAGGCATGGTGGCATGCACCTGTAATTTTCAGCTACTCAGGAGGCTGAGATGAGAAAATCACTTGTGCCTGGGAGATCAAGGTTGCAGTGAACTGTGATGGCATCACTGTGCTGCAGCCAGAGAGACAGAACAAGCCCCTGTCTAGAAAAAAACAAAAATGTCAGTGAAGATGTGGAGGAATTGGAACTCACATACATTACTGGTGGGAACATAAAATCGTGTAACCACTTTGGGTATTTCTTTTCGTGTCATTTTAATTGGATTTTTTAAAAAAATCAAGACAGGGTCTCACTATCTTGCCCAGGCTGATCTTGAACTTGTGGGCTCAAGTCATCCTCCCAGCTGAGCCTCCTGAGTAGCTGGGACTACGGGTGTGAGCCATTGCACCCAACTGGTGTAGCCACTTTAGAAAACAAACTGTAAGTTTCTCAAAAGGCTAAATATACAGTCATCATATAATATCACAATTTCACTCCTAGGCATATATCCCAGAGAAATAAAAATGTATGTTTGCACAAAAACTTATACAGCAATCTTCACAGCACCATTATTCATAACGGCCAATACACGGAAACAACCCAAATGTCCACCAACTGATGAACAGATAAACAAAATGCAGTGTGTCTCTAGCACGGAATATTATTCAGTCATAGAAGGAATGAAATATTGATACACACTATGACATAAAGGAACTTTGAAAACACTGTGCTAAGAGGGAAAAAAGCCACAAAAGATCACATATTGTACCATTCTATTTGTCCAGATTAGGAAATTCTACAGTGACAAAAAATGAATCAATGGTTGCCTAAGGCTGGGGGCCAAGGCAGGTGGGGGGAGTAGGAGGTAGTGGCTAAGGGGTACGGATTTCTCTATAGCGTAATGAAAGGTTCTAAAAGTGACTGTGGTGATCGATGCACAGCTCTGGGAATACTCTAAAACCTACTGAATTGTAGATTTCAATAAATAAATAAATTGAAGGGTATGTGAATCATATTTTAATAAAGCTATTATTTAAAATAATAAGTGGCTGGGCACAGGTGGTCATACCTGCCTGTAATCCCAGCACTCTGGGAGGCTGAGGCAGGAGTTTGAGCCTAGTCTGAGAAACCTAGCAAGATCCCATCTCTATGATAAAAAATAAAAAAATTAGCTGGGCATGGTGGCACACGTCTGTAGTCCCAGCTACTTGGGAGACTGAGGATTGCTTAAGCCCAGGAGTTTCAGGCTACAGTGAACCATGATCATGTCACTGTACTGCAGCCTGGGCGACAGACCAAGACCCTGTCTCCAAAAAGGAAAGAAAAGAAATACAAGTTTTTTTGTTTTGTTTTGTTTTTTGAGATGGAGTCTTGCTCTGTCGCCCAGGCTGGAGTGCAGTGGTGCAATTTCGACTCACTGTAAGCTCCACCTCCTGGGTTCACGCCATTCTCCTGCCTCAGCCTCCCAAGTAGCTGGGACTGCAAGTGCCTGCCACCATGCTCGACCAATTTTTTGTATTTTTAGTAGAGACGGGGTTTCACCGTGTTAGCCAGGATGGTCTTGATCTCCTGACCTTGTGATCCACCCGCCTTGGCCTCCCAAAGTGCTGGGATTACAGGCGTGAGCCACTGTGCCAGCAGAAATACAAGTTTTTATCACTTTGTGAGTATGGCCAAGTTTGAGGAGAAATAGACAAGAAAAAAAGAGCACTGAACAATGAGAGTAAGTGGCTGGTTAGGCCCAGTTGCTAGCTAAGTGGCTTCTGAAAAATTCATTAGTAAAGTTACAGCTCTAGGGACAGTCATGCAAAGAATGAATGCTAAATACATTATAAATGCCGATGGTCTTTCCTTACATGCCTTCTAGTGAAAAATTCCTAAATGCCTAAATAGCAAGTCTGCAATGATAGCAGCTGTTTATTAAAGACTACAAAAAAGAAATGGAGGCTGGGCATGGTGGCTCATGCCTGTAATCCCTGAACTTTGGGAGGCTGAGGCTGGCAGATCACGTGAGGTCAGGAGTTCGAGACCAGCCTGGCCAACATGGTGAAACCCCATCTGTACTAAAAATACAAAAATTAGATGGGTGTGGTGGCAGGCGCCTTAATCCCAGCTACTCAGGAGGCTGAGGCATGAGAATTGCCTGAACCCAGAAGGCGGAGGTTGCAGTGAGGCAAAATCGCGCCATTGCACTCCAGCCTGGGCGACAAAAGCAAGACACTGTCTTTTTTTTTTTTTTTTTTAAAAAGCATATTTTTCAAGAATGACATAGTGTTTCATGATAAAGAAGCCTTAATTTTGCATTTGGTCAAGTATTGATTCGATTTAGCAAATATGACAACAGACTTGGATAAAGTGCGAAAAACACAATTTCATTTTCTTCTTAATCAAAACTGATTAGATAGTCTAATATCAATTCTGATCTTATTGAAAACTGATAAGGTAAAAAAATTAGGGAATGATGGAGCCAATAAGATGTTGCAACCTGTTCCAAGGAGAATTCCAAAACCCACACATATCTGAGACCATTAAGTATGATGAAATATATTTGATTACTATATTTAAAAACAAACTGATTATATAGCCAACAAGTGGGCAGGGGTCTCCTCATCCACAGCCACACAAACCCCGTCATGCGGCTATGTGGTTGCAAGGCCTGCATAGCCTAGAAGGGACTGGTCTGACTTGAAATTTCACTTCATTCGTATTTGTATTTTGAGACAGGATCCTGCTCTGTCACCCAGGCTGGAGTGCAGTGGTATAATCATAGCTCACTGCAGCTTTGACCAACTAGGCTCAAGAGATCATCCTGCCTCAGCTGCACCAGTACCTGGGAATATAGGCAGTTATCACCATATCAGGCTTTTTTTTTTTTTTTTTTTTTTTTAAATTTTTATAGAGAGAGAAGTCTTGCTATGAGCTGGCCTCAAACTCCTAGCCTCAAGACATCTGCCCACCTCAGCCTCCTGAGTAACTGGGGCCATAGGTACACACCACCATGCTCAGCTATATTTATTTTATTTTATTAAATTTATTTTTTTCATTTTTGTAGAGAGGAGGTCTTGCTATGTTGCAAGGCTGTCCTCGAACTCATGGCCTTAAAATATACACCCATCTCTGCCTCTCAAACTGTTGGAACTATAGGTGTGAGCCACTGCACCTGGCCTGACTTGAGATTTCTTTAATCTAGCATCCTTTACTTGGTAGGATTGGGAAAGGCAGCAGTGTTTTAAAAAATTACTTAATAATTCAATTAGAACAAAACTCAACCTTGACTCCTGCCTTCTCTCACAGCTCACATCCAGTCTGTCAGGAAATCCTATTGACTGACTTCATCTTCCACCTGGATACTGCCACACTTTAGCCCCCCTGCTTCACCCAAATCTTCCCACAGTCTTTCTCAACTCAGCAGCCAGGGCGGTGCTTTTATATCAGGAAAAAGATCACGTTGCTTCTCTGCTGAGAACTCCGCCCCACCCTACCCCCCACCTCCACGGTTCCCATTTCAGTCAGAGTAAAAGCCAAAGCCCCAGCAATAGCCTCCAGGGCTTACATGATCTGCACTGATCCCAGCCCAGCACCTCCCTGGCCTCCTTGCCTTCTTCACTCCCTCTATCTCTTTGCCCCTCTGGCCTCCTTCCAGAGCCTCAGACACACCAGGGAGTTTCCTCCTAATGCCTTTATCCTGTTGACTCAGCCTACAGTGCTCTTCTCTCAGCACCTTGGCCAGCTCCATCACCTGCTTCAAACTTTTGCTCAATTTTCACTCATGAGGCCAATCCTGACCATTCTACTTAACATTGCCATCTGTCCCCATTCCCACCATGCTCCTTTCTCTTTTTCTTTTTCTTTCTCTTTCCCTCCTTTCCTTCCTTCCTTCCTTCCTTCCTTCCCTCCCTCCCTCCCTCCCTCCTTCCTTCCTTCCTTTCCTTCTTTCCTTCTTTCTTTCTTTTCTGACAGGGTCTTGCTCTATTGCCCAGGCTGAAGTATAGTGGTGCAATCACAGCTCACAGCAACCTCAACCCCTTAGGCTTAAACAATCCTCCAGGCTCAGTCACCCTAGTAGCTGAGACTATAGGTGCATGCCACAACACCTGGCTAATTTTTTTTTTTTTTTTTTTTTTGAGACAGAGTCTTACTCTTTCGCCTAGGCTGGAGTGCAATGGCGTGATCTTGGCTCACTGCAACCTCTGCCTCCCGGATTCAAGTGATTCTCTGCCTCAGCCTCCCGCGTAGCTGGGATTACAGGTGCCCACCACCACACCCGGCTAATTTTTGTATTTTTAGTAGAGACGCAGTGTCACCATCTTTGCTAGGGTGGTCTTGAACTCCTGACCTCGTGATCCACTCCTCCCCTTGGCCTCCCAAAGTGCTGGCATTACAGGCATGAACCACTGCACCTGGCCTTTTCTTTAAAATTTTTGTAGACATGAGGTCTCACTATGTTGCCCAGGCTGGTCTTAACTTAAGCTCCCGGGCTTGAGCAATCTTCCCACCTCAGCCTCCCAAAGTGCTGGGATTATAGGCATGAGCAACTGCCACTGGCTTCATGTTCATTTCTTCTTGCTGTTGCAACAAACTACCCTATGTTTAGTGGCTTAAAACACCACAAATCCACCATCTTACAGTTCTGGGGGCCAGAAGCCCAACTAGGTCTATTAAGGCTAAAGACAAGGCATCAGAGGGGCTGCCTCTTCCAGTTTCTAGAAGCCACCCCCATTCCTTGACTCACCTTGAAGATGGCCCCTGACTCCATCTTCAAAGCCAGAAGTGCAGCATCTTCAAATCTCCCTCTCTGACCTCTTCCTCCATCACTACATCTTCTTTTCTAATTCTGACTCTCCCACCTTCTTTCTCTTATAAAGATCCTTGTGATTGGTGGGCATGCTGGCTCCCACCTGTAATCCCAACACTTTCGGAGACCAAAGATGAAGGAATGCTTGAGACCAAGAGTTCAAGATCAGCCTGGGCAACATAGCAAGACCCTGTCTTTACAAAATTAAAATTAAAATCAGCTGTGCATGGTGATGCATGCCTGTAGTCCCAGTTACTGGAGAGGCTAAGGTGGGAGGATTGCTTTAGCCTAGGAGGTCAAGGCTGCAGTGAGCTATGATCACATCACTGTACTCCAGCCTGGGTGGGAGAGTGAGACTCTGTCTCAAATATAAGAAAAGAAACATATATTTGGTTTTTGCCCTGGTTCCTGGCAAAAAGCTTCTAAAGCTCTTATAAAGTCCTTAGTGACAGAGGTAATAGGAGTATCTTCTGTTTTAATTTTTGGTCTTAGTCCCAGGTTCCTGACACAAGGGCCTCTAAGATCTTTCAGATCTGCAGCATGGTAAGAAAGCATGTGGGATGCTGTTGAAATGCCTAGGTGGCTGGAAGCTCCTAGACTGCTTCAGAAGGGCTGGTTACCAGAGGAATCAACCACATTTTTTTTTTTTTTAAACAGAGTTTGGCTCTCGTAGCCCAGGCTGGAGTGTAATGGGACAATCTCGGTTCACTACAACCTCTGCCTCCCAGGTTCAAGTGATTCTCCTGCCTCAGCCTCCTGAGTAGCTGGGATTACAGGAATATGCCACCATGCCTAGCTAATTTTTGTTTTTTTTTTTTGAGACGGAGTCTTGCTCTGTCACCCAGGCTGCAGTGCAGTGGCCAGATCTCAGCTCACTGCAAGCTCCTCCTCTCAGGTTCACGTCATTCTCCTGCCTCAGCCTCCCGAGTAGCTGGGACTACAGGCGCCTGCCACCTCGCCCGGCTAGTTTTTTATATTTTTTAGTAGAGATAGGGTTTCACCGTGTTAGCCAGGATGGTCTCGATCTCCTGACTTCGTGATCTGCCCGTCTTGGCCTCCCAAAGTGCTGGGATTACAGGCGTGACCCACTGCGCCTGGCCTAATTTTTGAGGCCTAATAATTGAGCCACTGCGCCTGGCCTAATTTTTGTATTTTTAGTAGAGACGGGATTTCATCATGTTGGTCAGGCTGGTCTTAAACTCCTGACTTCAGGTAATCTGCCCACCTTGGCCTCCCAAAGTGCTGGGATTACAGGCGTGACCCACTGTGCCCGACCCCAACCACATTTTTTTGAGGCTTGGAAATTTCAGTCTCACCCACTGAACTCCAGGAGGCAAAAGGGGCTGGAGATTGACTTAACCACCAATGGCCAATGATTTTATCAATCATGCTTCCATAAAAACCCTGAACAACAGGGTTTGGAGAGCTTCCATGTTGCTGCACACAAGGAGGTTCTGGGAGGGTAGTGTGCCCAAGAGACGGCATGGAAGCTCTGTGGCCCTCCCCACTTGCCTTGCTCTGTGCATCTCTTTCATTGGCTGTTCCTGAGATGCAGCCTTTACATTGAGCCAGTAATAGAAAATAAACTGGCCAGATGTGGTGTCTCATGCCTGTAATCCCAGCACTTTCAGAGGCAGAGGTGGGGGAATCACTTGAGCCCAGGAATTTAAGAACAGCCTGGGCAATGTAACAAGACTCCATCTATACAAAAAAATAAAATAAATTAGTCAGATGTGGTGGTGGGAAACCTGTAATTCCAGCTACTTGAGAGGCTGAAGCAGGAGAATCACTTGAGCCCTGGAGGTTGAGGCTTCAATGAGCTATGATTGCGTCACTGCACTCCAGCCTGGGCAATAGAACGAGACTCTGTCTCTTAAAACAAAAAAGAAAAACAAACTGTTTTTCTAAGCTCTGTGAGTTGTTCTAGCAAATAATTAAACCTAAGAAGAGGGTCATAGGAACCCCTGATTTCTAACTGGTTGGTCAAAATACAGGTGACAACTTAGGACTTGCAACTGGCATCTGAAGTGAAGGTGGTCTTGTGGGACTGAGCTCCTAATCTGTGGGGTCTCCACTAACTCCAGGTAGTGTCAGAATGGAATTGTGGGATATGCAGTTGGTATCCAGAGAGTTGGAGATTTGGTGTAGAAGCTCTGCACACACATTTGGTCAGAAGTGTATGAGTAGAAACATGGATTTTTCTCTCACCTGTCTACCTGCTTAACTGCATAGGAGAGACAATGCATGGTGCTCATGGAAAAAGCAAGCATTAAAGTCAAATAAGATCCAACACTGACTCAGTCTTAATATCCAGGTGAGCTTGGGCAAATCACTTATTATCCCCAATCTTCATCATTTTGTGTGTAAAATGGGGATAACTGTGGCACCTACCTGTGATTTTGCGAGAACTAATGAAATACTATGCTTGATGTTATTGTGATCATTATACCTATTCCAAACTATTTGACAAGGACAGTGATGCATGATAACATCAACAGATTAGAAATTGTAATTAATTCTCTCAGGCAAAATTCCATACAAGCAAATTACTGTGTCTCCAAAGCATTCCCACCACACTTAATTCACCATTCCCTGAACAAAATGTGCCATCTTCATTGTCCAGGTCTTTACAGTGCTGGTTTCCCTGCCTGGGCAGCTCACTCCATCCCATCCCAGCCCATTCCCCATCCCTCCGCCTCCCCCTTCCCTTCCCACTCTCATACAACTGTTCCTCATCTTTCAGGACCTGGCTTCAATGTCACCTTAACTGGAAGCTTCTCTCACCCTCCGGAAGAGCTTCCCATTGCACTTGATGCATGTACTGTTATTTGACCATTTTTGAGTCATAGTCCAAGTCTTTTCGTACCTGAATAAGATGTTGCCCAGTCAGTCTCTCTTCCTGGTCTCTGAAGTCTTTCACGGTAGATTCAGCTGGAAGTGACAAAAAGACATTTTTTTTTTTTTTTAAAAAGAGGGATGACACAGACAGACATCAGTACTTACTGGATTAAGAAAATGTGGCACATATACACCATGGAATATTATGCAGCCATAAAAAAGGACAAGTTTGCGTCCTTTGTAGGGACATGGATGCAGCTGGAAACCATCATTCTTAGCAAACTATCACAAGAACAGAAAACCAAATACTGCATGTTCTCACTCGTAGGTGGGAACTGAACAATGAGATCACTTGGACTCGGGAAGGGGAACATCACACATCGGGACCTATCATGGGGAGCGGGGAGGGGGGAGGGATTGCACTGGGAGTTATACCTGATATAAATGACGAATTGATGGGTGCTGACGAGTTGATGGGTGCAGCACACCAACATGGCACAAGTATACATATGTAACAAACCTGCACGTTATGCACATGTACCCTAGAACTTAAAGTATAATAATAAAAAAAAAAGTTTTAAATCGTATGTGAAAAGCAAACAAAATTCAAGGGCTTGTAGGAAAAACATAGGAGGGATGGTGTCACTGGGAATATGATAAAGGGTTAATTTTTATTTTATTTTATTTTTTGAGAAAGGGTCTTGCTCTGTCGCCTAGGCTGTACTGCAGTGGTGCGATCACAGCTCACTGCAGCCTTAACCTCCTGGGCTTGAGCAATCTTTCCATCTAATTTTTATTTTATTTAAGAAACGCAGTCTTACTCTGTTACCAAAGCTGGAGTGCAGTGGTGTGATCATAGCTTACAAATGCAGCCTCAACCTCCCAGGGTCAAGAGATCTTCCAGTTGCTCAGCCTCCCCTGTAGCTGGGACTACAGGTGTACACTACAATGTCAAGCTCATTTTTTTTTTTTTAATTTTTAGTAGAAGCAAAGTGTCGTTATGTTGACCAGATTGGTGGTAATCTCCTATCCTCAAGCAGTTCTCCCACCTCAGCCTTCCAAAGTGCTGCGATTACAGGTGTGAGCTGCCACACCTGGCTGAGGGGGTTAATTTTTAATTATATAAAGAGATCAAAGCAAACATTAGAATGAGCCTAAATGCCTACAGCAGCTGACTGATAAATTGTGATACATCCATATAATAAAATATTATGCAACCATGAAAAGGATTTAAAGCAATAGGTATTGGCATAGATGTCCACAAAATATGAAAATGTGAAGTGACGTCCAATTAGCCTGTATATATCTTGAATAATATGGCCCATTTTCACAATAACAATTATTTCCTGAGATAAAATTGTGGGTCTAAAGAGTAAAGGAAATTTTTCACTTCTTTATTTAAAAGTATTTACTATTTTTATAATTTAATGAGATTAAACAAATAGATCATCAAATTAGCAAAATACACATTAACTCTATAAATAAATGGAAAAGACACAGACAGCCCAGGCATGGTGGCTCACACTTACAATACTAGCACTTTGGGAGAGGGTGGTAGGAGGATTGTTTGAGGCCAGGAGTTCCAGACCAGCCTGGGAAACATAGCAAGACACTGTCTCCACTAAAAATAAAAAATAAAAATAGCCAGACATGGTGGTATGTGCCTGTAGTCCCAGCTACTGAGGTGGAAGGATCACTTGAGTCCAGGAGGTCAAGGCTGTGGTGAGTTGAGACTGTGCCTGGGCCACTACACTCAAGCCTGGAAGACAGCATGAGAGTCTCAAAAAAAAAAAAAAAAAAAAAAAAAAAAGACAATAAAGAAATAAAGCTAACAAGCTAACAAAAGAAAAGATATTAAAGTGTGACAAACAGGATGGGCACGGTGGCTCGTGCCTGTAATCCCAGCACTTTGGGAGGCTGAGGTGGGTGGATCATGAGTTCAGGAGTTCAAGACCAGCCTGATGAACATGGTGAAACCCCGTCTCTACTAAAAATGCAAAAATTAGCCAGGCATGGTGGCGTGCACCTGTAATCCCACTACTCAGGAGGCTGAGGTAGGAGAATCACTTGAACCTGGGAGGCGGAGGTTGCAGTGAGCCAAGACCGCGCCACTGCACTCCAGCCTGGTGACAGAGCAAGACTCTGTCTCAAAAAAAAAAAAAAAAAGTGACAAATGAAAATAATATGAGGTCTTTTATTTATTAAAAATAATTAAACAGAAAATAACTTGTTAAATTATAATACCCTGTGCTGGCAAAGGTGCAGTGAAATGGGCATTTTCTTATCCTATTAGTGATGTTTAAATTGTATATAAGCCTTCCAGGATAAAGCTTAGCAATTTTTTAAAAATAATACAGACAGTGACTCACTATACTGCCTCCTCCAACTCCTGGCCTCAAGCAATCCTCCCACCTCAACCTCCCAAAATGCTGGGATTATAGGCCGACAGCCACCATGACTGAAAGCTCAGCAATTTGCATCAAGTGTAATAACAATGCTCATGCCATGTGACTCACAGTAATCTCACTTCTGGAAATACCATCTTTGGATATAATTCAACCTAAACAAAAGCTCCCATGCACAAACACAGTGAAAATCTCGGAGTTATTTTTTTTTTCTCTTTTTAAAAAAAATACGGAATGCTTCACAATTTGCATGTCTTTCTTGCACAGAGGCCATGCCCATCTCTCTATTGTTCCAACTCTAGTATATGTGCTACCGAAGCAAGCATGAGTAATTTAAGATAGAGTGGTTATATGGAATAAGGAAGAGTTATGGGGAATTTAAAAAACTATGGTATTTATAGGCACCTAGTAACAGCTTAGTAAATATTAGCTGCTACTTTTATTATTTTTATGGTAATTTCACTCAATTAAAAATTGTCACTAAAAATTACCATTGTGATGGAACATATGTATCCTACAGTATAACTGTAAAAAACAGATATAATTTGTCCCTTGGTATATGGGGGAGAGTGGTTCCAGCTCCTCCATTTCTGTGTATACCAAATTCCACATATACTCAAGTTTTCGAGTCAGTCCTGAGGTATCGAGATATATATATATATATATATTTATATATATACGTGTGTGTGTGTGTGTATATATATATATATGAGATAATTAGTGAGGTGTGGTGACAAGCACCTGTAGTCCCAGCTACTTGTGAGGCCGAGTCAGGAGGACTGCTTGAGCCCAGGAGATTGAGGCTGCAGTGAGCCATAATTGCACCACTACACTCCATTCTGGGCAACAGAGTGAGACAGAAGGTTGACTGTTTAACAGAATTTTTCTGTTGACTTGAAAATATGGTCAGGACTGTGGCATATGAAAATTCTTCATAAGATAATTATCTAATCCAATTCATCCTGGAATTGGTAACAGAAAATGTTTTGGTGACTATTTATTCCTTCACTTGCTGTTATATAAACTATTGCCAGAGGGTACTTAACAACCAAAAGTGTCATCTCTGAGCTACTCACAGTGAAAGGTGATGTCTGGGGCCCAGGTGTATTGAGGTCCCCATGTCTGAGCTATGGGTGCTGAGTGGGACTTACTTGTCCATCCATTTTCTGTATTCTGGCACTGGGAAACTTGGGTTTATCCATCTTGATAAGAGGTCACTTAAATTCCACTTGGCAAGAACCACAAATGGAAGAAAGGCCATGAAATCACAGGCTTGCCCTTGTTCTCAAAGGCATCTTCAGCTTAGGTGGTTCTGTAAAAGAGGAATCACATTGTTGAAAAATCACCACAGGTCAGCTGAGGTGGTCCATACCTATAATCCCAGCCCATCAGGAGACTAAGGCAGGAGGATCCTGTGAGGCCAGGAGTTCAAGACCAGCCTGGGCAATACAGTGAAATCTCTACAAAAAATTAGAAAATGAGCTGGGTGCGGTGGCACATTCCTATAGTCCCAGCTACTCTGGAGGCTGAAGTGGGAGGATGAAAGTGGAAGCTGCAGAAGTGGAAGCTGCAGTGAGCTCTGATCTCACCACTGCACTCCAGCCTGGGTGACAGAGTGAGACCCTGTCTCAACATACACATACATACATACATACATACACACACACACACACATGGATGCACACAGCCACATGCAGACACACACACACCCCCTCATCTCAGTCTGTCTAGACTTGACTAAAGAGAAGGGTCTTCTGGTTACAGAAGAGGTATGCTCTTTTGTGGGACAGGGAGGGACCAGCAACCTTGTTCATGGTCTTTTCCTCATCCTCTGCTTAGTTTTCCAAGAACCCTCACAGTGGAAACAGAGTCCCTGGAAAAAGGACCAAAATCTTTAGACTACCAGGGAGAAATACGCCTCCTTTGTCAATTAATAAATAGAACACCTGCCTTAAAATCCAGGGAGTTCTGCTAGAATGAATCACTCCCTACGACCCTGACCTATGCAGGGAACATGAAAAACTGGAGTTTGGCTGGGCACGGTGGCTCACACCTGTAATCCCAGCACTTTGGGAGGCTGAGGCAGCGGACCACCTGAGGTCAGGAGTTCAAGACAAGCCTGGCCAACATGGTGAAACCCCGTCTCTACTAAAAATACAAAAATTAGCCGGGTGTGGTAGTGGATGTGTGTAATCCCAGCTACTCAGGAGGCAGAGGCAGGAAAATCACTTGAACCCAGGAGGCAGAGGTTGCAGTGAGCTGAGATCACACCACTGCACTCCAGCATAGGTTACAGAGCAAGACTCTGTCTTAAAACAAAAAACAAAAAAACAAAAAAACAACTGGAGTTTGGAGGCCTGTAATATTTTAAGCCACATTCCACATTGTAGAGACCTTACCAAAGTACGGCCTATCCACAAAGCACTGCCGAACACCAGCTGGCTGTCTCCATGGGGCACCGCCATATCTCTGGCTCTTGTTTCCCCAGGAGATGCTCTATTCCAGCCTTCTCTTACATTTTGTATTCTACACATTTCCTAGCGTAAGGCCTCAAAACATAGCAGGCTGCAGAGTCACTGCTGATCTACTGCATATCTGACTTCAGATTCCAGCAGGGCACTTTGTGTTTGAGAAATTAAAGAGGAGAGAATAGACCCAGACTGACACTGGTCAGCTTAGTGGTCCAAAGATATAAGCTGCTCAAATGGACTACAGTGCCTCTGATTTTCTGAGTCTGCCCTGCTCCTAGGGCTCCTTGGATGCAATTAATTTATCCTTGTTGAAGGATTTGCTAGAATATAAAATATAAATATAGAATATAGAATATAAAAAAAATTGGCCAGGCACGGTGGCTTACGCCTCTAATCCCAGCACTTGGGGGGCCGAGGCGGGTGGGTAATGAGGTCAGGAGTTCAAGACCAGCCCGGCCAACATGGAGAAACCCCGTCTCTACTAAAAATACAAAAATGAGCCTAGTGTGGAGGCACAGGCCCGTAGTCCCAGCTACTCAGGAGGCTGAGGCAGGAGAATTGCTTGAACCTGGGAGGTGGAGGTTGCAGTGAACCGAGACGGTGCCATTGTACTCCAGCCTGGGTGACAGAGCAAAACTCTGTCTCAAAAAAAAAAAAAAAAAAAAAAAGAAAAAGAAAAAGAAACAGAAAAGAGAATATAAAAAACTTAAAGAAGAAAAAATGTTAAAATAAAATTTTCTCCTAAAGAACACTCAAAAGCACGCTCCCACCAATGCTGGATCTATTTAGCTCTCTCTTGCTTTATTTTTCTGAGATAGGGTCTCATTCTATTACCCAGGCTGGAATGCAGTGGCAAGATCACGGCTCACTGCAGCTTTCAATTCCTGGACTCAAGCTATCCTCCCACTTCAGCCTCCTGAGTAGCTGGGATTATAGGTGCATGTCACCATGCCTGGCTAATTTTTAAATTTTTTGTAGAGAGGGGGTTCTCACTATGTGGCCCAGGCTGGTCTTGAACTCCTGGGTCAAACTAATCCTCCCACCTTGGCCTCCCAAAATGCTGGGATTATAGGCTTTAGCCACTGTGCCCAGTCTATTTATCTTTCTATAACTCATATATTAAATCTTCCTCCTTAAATTGCCTCCTACCCACCCATCTGTAGGGATAGCAAACACAGGTTTCAGTGAGTCAGGCAACCTACATGAAGGAAGGAGGCCCGAGTAACGTGGGAGAGTGGGAGACCGGGGGAAACTGTAGCAAACTGCAAGGTACTCAATTCAACAGTTCTTCAACACTGTGATGGTCAAACCAAACACAGAAACAGCAAGTCCAGTTTAGTCACCAGCAGGCAACGTGGGATATTTCATCTACATGCTACAGGGCAAAATGCTTAGGATGAATGACCTGGTCTCCACCAACCTGCTCTTCAAGTCCAGCCGCTCCTGCCCAAGTCCCTACACTCTACTGACATGACCCACATTCTCAGGTCTCCTGACATCTTTTCTTGTTCACTTTTTTCCCCCAACAAATATTGCTGCTTTTTAAATTTTTATTATTATTATTATTATTTTTACTTCTTTTGAGACAGAGTCCCCCTCTGTCACACAGGCTGAAGTACAGTGGGGTGATTATGGCTCACTGCAGCTTCCATCTTCTGGGCTCAAGTGATCTTCCCACCTCAGCCTCCCAAGCAGTTGGGATTACAGGCATGTACCACCACACCCGGCTAAGTATATTATTTTTTCTTCTTTTTTTTTTTTTGTTGAGATGAAGTCTCACCCTGTCACCCAGGCTGGAGTGCAGATCTTGGCTTACTGCAACCTCCAACTCCCAGGTTCAAGCAATTCTCCTGCCTCAGCCTCCCAGGTAACTGGGATTACAGGTGTGTGCCACCATGCCTGGCTAATTTTTGTATTTTTAGTAGAGACGGGGTTTCACCATGTTGGCCAGGCTGGTCTTGAGCTCCTGACCTCAGGTAATCTGCCCACCTCAGTCTCCCAAAGTGCTGGGATTACAGGCATGAGCCACTGCACCCAACCAGTGTATTATTTTTTTCTAGGGACAGGGTCTCACTATGTTGCCCAGGTTGGCCTTCAACTCCTGGGTACAAGCAATCCCCTGGCCCTCTCCTCCCAAAGAGCTGGAATTACAGGCTTGAGCCAACACATCAGGCTCTAACAAATATTTCTTGAGCACCTACTGCACACCAGGCACTATAATAAGTGCCCAGGAAATAGCAGTGAACAAGGTATAAGAGTTTCTGCCCTCTACAGAGCTTATAGGGTAGCAGGAAATTGACAGAGTTTGAATGCTTGTCTCCTCCAAATCTCATATTGAAATTAAATCCCTAATGTTGGAGGTGTTGCCTGGTGGGAGTGTGTGGGTCATGGGGGCAGATCCCTCATGAATGGCTTGGTGCCCTGCCCATGGTAATGAGTGAGTTCTCCCTCTACTAGTTCACGTGACAGCCGATTGTTTAAAGAGCCTGGCACCTCCTCCCCTCTCCCTTGCTTCATCTTCTCACCAAGTGACGTGCCAGGTCCTCCTTCACCTTCTACCATGAGTGGAAGACTCCTGAGGTCCTCACCAGCAGATGCTGAAACTATGCTTTTTTTTTTTTCTGAGACAGGATCTCACTCTGACACTCAGGCTAGAGAGCAGTGGTGTAATTATGGCTCACTGCAACCCTGACCTCCTGGGCTAAAGAGATCTTTCTACCTTGGCCTCCCAAGTAGCTGGGACCACAGGCATGCATCAGTGCACCATCATGCTTGGGTGATTTGCTTTTTATTTTTAGTAGAGATAACATCTCACCATGTTTCCCAGGCTGGTTTCAAACTTCTGGGCTCGAGCAATCCTCCTGCCTCAGTGTCCCAAAGTGCTGGGATTACAGGTGCAGGCCACTGTGCCCAGCCTGGCACCATGTTACTTGTATAGTCTGCAGAACTGTGAGCCAAATAAACTGTTTTTCTTTATAAACTACCCAGCCTCAGGTGTTTCCTTATAGCAATGCAAAATGGACTAATATAGGAATCATATGCCAGCACTTACCAGACTGTGATGAGCACAATGACAGAAGTACAGAGTGGGACTGAAATGTTCCCCAGGGGTTTCTTGTTGCATCATAGAGGATGGGGTGAGACATCTCGGTTAAGGCTAAAGATGAGTAAAGATGAGAGTGAAAGAGTGATGACGGGGGTAGCGAGAGGGTTTCCTGAAGAAGGACCAGTAAAGTCCCTCAAGGAAACTGTGAGGTCACTTCCTGGAAATCACCAGTATACCATTTCCCATTGGCAAGGAGCTTAGCACGGTCCCTTGGATAACCAAACCTATGCCCAAATCCCACCTGTGTGAGTCTATCTCCTGGGACCCTTCTTAGCATATTAGAGTTCAATCAGGAGACATAAACCACTCAAAAGTTTAAAGTGGTAAAATTTAATACAGAGAATTATTCATTATAACAGGGCAAAGCATAATAAGAGATTGGCTACCGAAAAGTAAAAAGAACTCTAGAGAACATAGGACTATCAGAGGCCAAGCATGGTGGCTCATGCTTATAATTCCAGCAATATGAAAACCCAAGACAGGAGGATGCTTCAGGCCAGGAGTTTGAGACCAGCCTGGGAAACACAGCGAGACCTTGTCTCTACCAAAGTAAAAAAAATAGCCAGGTGTGGTGGTGCACACCTGTAGTCCTAGCTACTTGGGAGGCTGAGGTGGGAGGATTGCTTGAGCCAGGGAGGTCATGGCTGCAGTGAGCTGTGAAGCCATGGCTGCAGTGAGGCATGATTTTGTCACTGCACTTTAGCCTGGGCAACAGAGGGAGACCCTGTCTCAAAAAAAAAAAAAGTATAGGACCAGCTGATACAATAAGCAGTAACTGCCCCTACTGTCCCTACACTGCCCCTACTGTCTCTACACTGAGATAGAGTGACCAAGGAGATAGACTCCTCACTAGGGCTGAGATCCAGCCACCCTTGGAGAGGGTATAGTCATGGGTAATTCAATGGCAGAATTGCTGCATTACCACATGGTGGAAGATGCTAACAATCTGCCCTCTGGAATTTGCTGAAAATCCGCCCTCTACGATGCTAGACTAAGATATTAACGAACAGTTGTCTCACTACAAAACCACCCAGGCAGGTGCAGAGAAACTGCTGGTCACTGGGTGCTGCTGAGCACCGTGCAGGGCAGGAACCCAGTGCTGTAGACGCTCAGTGCCTGTGGAGATTGACACACCACAATCAGAAAGAACAGCCTCTTACAAAGTCCCTCTAGCACAACATACTGACAACATTTAATAATGCACCAGCTGACAGAGGAAGCATATAAGGAACCCACGTCTATGTTTGCAGAGCAGGCAGTGAAGGGTGAATTTGGAACTGGTGGGCAGTCATTGGATGGATAGTTGGTACATGACACATTTCAATCTACCAAAGAAAAAAGGAAGAGAGAAAAGAGATACAGGACCAGGCATGGTGGCTCACTCCTATAATCCCAGCTGTTTGGCAGGCCAAGGCAAGTGGATCACTTGGGTCCAGGAGTTTGAAACCAGCCTCGGTGACATAGTGAAACCCTGTCTCTACTAAAAATAAAAATGTTAGTTGAGTGTGGTGGCTTGTGACTGTAGTCCCAACTGCTCAAGAGGCTGAGGCAAAAGGATCGCAAGTGTCTGAGAGTTCGAGGCTGCAGTGAGCCGTGATCACACCCCTGCACTCCTGCCTGGGTGGCACAGCAAGATCCTGTCTCAAAAAAAGAAATGTTGGTGAAAATGTGAAGAAATTGGAACCCACATACATTATTGGTGGGAACATAAAATGGTTTAACCACTTTGTTTGGGTATTTCTTTCTTGTCATTTTAATTTGATTTTTAAAAAATCAAGATAGGATCCCACTATCTTGCCCAGGCTGGTATCTTTTAACTTGTAGGCTCAAGTGATCCTCCCACCTCAACCTCTCATGTAGCTGGGATTACAGGTGTGAGTCACTGCACCTGACTGGTGTAACCACTTTGGAAAACAGTTTCTCAAAAGGCTAAATGTACAGTATCACAAAACGCAACAATTTCTCTCCTAGGTATATATCCCAGAGAAATAAAAATATATGTCCACACAAAAACTTGTACATGAATCTTCACAGCAGCATTATTCATAGTGGCCAGTACATGGAAACAACCCAAATGTTCATCAATTGATGAATAAACAAAATGTGGTGTGTCTCTACCATGGAATATTATTCAACCACAGAAGGAATGAAATACTGACACATGCCATGACAGGAAGGAACTCTGAAAACATTGTGCTAAGAGGGAAAAAAAAGCCAGCCACAAACGATCACATATTGCACAATCCTATTTATATAGAAGGTCCAAGTCGGGTGTGGTAGCTCACACCTGTAATCCCAATACTTTGGGAGGCCGAGGAAGGCAGATCATGAGATCAGGAGTTTGAGATCAGCCTGACCAACATGGTGAAAGCCCATTTCTACTAAAACTACAATAATTAGCCAGGCATGGTGGCGGGCGCCCATAATCCTAGCTACTCAGGAGACTGAGGCAGAAGAATTGCTTGAACCCAGGAGGCAGAGATTGCAGTGAGCTGAGATTGCACCACTGCACTCCAGCCTAGGTGACAGAGCAAGACTCCGTCTCACAAAAAAAAGAAAAAAAAATTCCAGATTAGGCAAATCTATAATGACAGAAAATAGATCAGTGGTTGCCTATGGGAACACAGGGGCATGGGGGGAGGAGAATATAGTGGCTAAGAAGTGTGGATTTCTCCACAGGGTAATGAAAGCTTCTAAAATGGATTGTGGTGATAGATGCACAGCTCTGTGAATATTCTAAAAACCACTGAATTGCATACTTTGATAAATTAATTACATGGTATGTGAACTACATGTCAATAAAGTTGTTATTTAAAAAAAGGAAATGGGGGGCTGGGCACAGGTGGTTCATGCCTGCCTATAATTCCAGCACTTTGGGAGGCTGAGGCAGGAGGATCACTTGAGGCTAAGAGTTTGAGACCATCCTGGGAAACATAGCACTATCCCATCTCTACAACAAAAAAATAAAAAATTTAGCTCTGCATGGTGGTGTACGTCTGTAGTCCTAGCTACTTGGGAGGCGGAGGTGGGAGTATTGCTTGAATCTAGGAGTTTGAAGCTACAGTGAGCCATGATCATACCACTGCATTGTAGCCTGAGTGACAGAGCAAGACCCTGTCTCTAAAAAGGAAAGAAAAGAAATGTAAGTTTTTATCACTTTGTGAGAGTAACCAAGTTTGAGGGGAAACAGATAAGAACAAAAGAGCACTGAATGGTGAGAGTGGGAGGCTGGTTAGGCTCATTGCTAGCTAAGGGACTTCTGAAGAATTCTTTAGTAAAATCACAGCTCTGGGGGTCAGTCAGGCAGTCAAATGATGAATGTTAAATCCATTACAAATGCCCATTGTCTTTCTTTACACTCCTTCTGGTGAAAAATTCCTAAATGCTTAAATAGCAAGTGTTCTGAAATGACAGCAGCTGTTCATTAAAGAAATAACATCTCAAATTTTAAAAATCATGAGTCAAATATGATTTTCCTCCTCCCATTTTACAGGTGTGCAACCTAAAAACAGAGAATTTAAGTAACTTTCCTAAGTGGCAGAGCACAGATTTAAATCTTATCACTTTGGCCTCAGAGTTTGTGCTTTATTTTATTATTTTAAAATTCATCTTTTTTAAAACCAAGAGGCTTATGCAAAATTCTGCTAGGATTCAAAAAAAGCCTCTTGCTTTTCCTGACCATGGGTGCAGGCAGGGCTCATGCTGCATTTTCTTTACTTATAATTGGATAGAGACATGATGGATGGAGACATGATGACAGGAGCTCTCCTGGTCATCATGCACCAGAAAGGAGAGTGGAGAGAAGCACAGGGAAGCCAGTCTTACCATGTTTGAGCAACTGAACCAATGTCAGCCTCAGCCTACCTGCACAATTACTTTTATGTGAGAAAAACAGGCATCTCCCTATTTGGAAAATCACAGCTGGCTGCAGTAGCAAACAATCCTCAAGTTATTCCTGGTAATGTTATTTCTACAGTCCCAATCCTGTTAACTCATTACATTAGCTCTTCATTTCTCTATTGTTCCTAACATCTAGTTCATAACCAAGAGCTTATGTTATTAAATAAAGCTTTGGGTTAACAGGATCAATGAAGGAAGAGTTTAAAGATACCAAAAAATGCTCACAGAAGTACCTGCCAAATGTGCCAACTGACTACTATGAACTAATTTACTTTTGAGAAACATGCTGTTTCTTATATGCTACTGACAGTGCCTGTAAAAACGGTGCAACTTAACTGGCTGTTTTATTTCCTCCCCAATCTTAATATCTAATATCCACAGACTGAGATCAGAGCACCAGCATATACATGCCACTTTATACTAGAGTTAGGAGGGGAGGCCAAGAGTAGAAATCAGAGTCACTTTCCTAGCTGCTGTTCTCTGTCCAGAGTATTTTAAAGGAGACTGTATTCCCCCAGGGCTCGCTGACCTGGCACTTTCTCCTTGCGGAGGCTCACATCACTGTCTTGTGCAGCCCTCACTGCTTTTGCAGAATGTGTCATCATCCTATAAAACACCTTCTCCTCCACCTCTCAACCTAAGCATGTGTTACTGGGCTTTGGGACAGCTTGTTTTCTCACTGTTCCGCCTTTCCTTCTGAGCGTCTTGGTCTTTGTGGTGGCCTCTCATCTCACCATCCTGGTGAAGCTTTGGGGTCATTACTTCTTCAGTTGCTTCCCTCACCAGTATATCAATTGAAGACAGTATGGACTAATTGCTTTAGAGTACAACTACTGTGACCCTAGAACCAGCTGGTCCCAGGACTTCTTCTGACCCTAAAGTTTTTGAGATACCAGATACAGTTGGAACAAGATATACGACCATGCTCCCTAGAAGGTGAGACTGTCATCATTTCCTGGACCTTTTAATCTGCGCTTTTGCTCATGCTATTCCTTCTATCAGGAGTAGCTTTGTCTCTGCCTGGTGATATTCTCCTCTTCCATCAAGGCCCAATTTAAATGTAATTTTCTTCATAAAGTTCCTGTCACCTTGGAATTAACCCCCCTTTTACATAGGGTCATTGCTCACTTTGTTCAAATCTTTATAAATTGAGGCTCAGGTCTGTGTGGTCACGGAGTGTGTCTTTTTACCAAAAGGAACACCTCGGCCAGGCACGGTGGCTCATGCCTGTAATCCCAGCACTTTGGGAGGCCAAGGCAAAGGCAGGCAGATCACCTGAGGTCAGGAGTTCGAGACCAGCCTGACCAACATGGAGAAACCCTGTCTCTACTAAAAATACAAAATTAGCTGGGCGTGGTGGCAGGCACCTGTAATCCTAGCTACTTGGGAGGCTGAGGCAAAAGAATCGCTTGAACCCAGGAGGCAGAGGTTGCTGTGAGCCAAGACAGTGCCACTGCACTCCACGCTGGACAAGAGTGAAACTCTGTCTCACATACATACATACATACATAAATAAATAAATAAATAAATAAATAAATAAATAAATGAAACACCTCATGCACTTTACAAGGAGCTCCTTCAGGAAAGGATGACACCTCGTGTAGAGGAGAGATCTCCAATACTCTGATCTTTTCCAAAAGGAGGAAAGTAAAGGTTTGAACATATTTTTAGTTCTTTGCATTTCTGAACAGAAATAGTCTGTTATTAAGTTGCTCAAAGATGCCTATAAGCTTTCATAGGAGAAACATCTAATTCATAACCAAGAGTTTATGTTATTAAGTAATCTTTCCTTTAACAGGATCAATGAATGAAGAGTTTAAATCCTTGCTGTAGTCCCCATTTAGTCATCTGGTATCCTCTCTGTGAGGTATACGCTCAGTATCTGGTATCCTCTCTCTGAGTATGCCAGATGATTAAATGGAAATTACTGCACCACTAAACACCAGTACTGCAACTCTTACTTAAAAATTCAACACTTAGGACATAAAGAATGATCCTAGGCTGGGCTTGGTGACTCACACCTGTAATCCTAGCACTTTGGGAGGCTGAGGTGGGCAGATTGCCTGATCTCAGGAGTTTCAGACCACCTTGGGCAACATGGTGAAACCTGTCTCTACCAAAATACAAAAAATTAGCTGGGCATGGTGGTGTGCACCTGTAGTCCCATCCACTCGGGAGGCTGAGGCAGGAGAATTGCTTGAACCTGGGAGGCGGAGGTTGCAGTAAGCCAAGATCGCACTATGGCACTCCAGCCTGGGCGACAGAGTGAAGCTCTGTCTCAAAAAAAAAAAAAAAAAAAGAAAGATCCTAATGCAGTCATTTCCTTTTAAATTTATGAGGAGATGGAAGAAATACCCATATTTGATGGTTGGTTGGGAACTGTCTTTGGTATTGTATGAAGTATTTTAATACTGTGAACATGAAAATATGAGAACCCTGCAGACCCCGTGGGCACAGAGAGAAGGAAGTACATTAGAGGGTGTTGCAGGAAATACTTTCATTCCAAGCACTGCTGTTTAAAAACAAAGAAGACAAAAGATGAAGAAACATTCCACGTGACCCTCTGCACCCTTATTTGTTGCAATAAAGGAAAAGCATTTTAGGAATTTTTTTGAGTCCAGTTTATGATGTGATCCATGTTAGTTATTTTCTGTTAATGATTTTCAAAATCTCAGTTAAAAACATTCAGAAGTTTAGCTTTATCACAGGCAGCTGTTCACATGTAAAACTAGTTTGGTTATGTTCATCTGTATAAACATGTAGCTAGTGAACTGACATAACTATTAAACTGGAGAATCAACAGAAACATGCCAAGGACTGGCCCTTACCTTCCACAGTGACCTCAATGTCAGGAAGCTTTTCATTACTCTCAAAGCTTCATGATCTTTTCAGAAACTGCGAAGCTGTAAAATAAGCACAGAATTACTTAGTATATTGTAGGAAAAAATACAGAAGGAGATGCTTTATAAGAGCAGAGTATTAAAATTTATTCAGTTTGGCTCTTTTCAAAGGAACCTGCGGAATTAAACTTGTAGTGTAATCCTCCACAGGGGGCTCAACAAAGCCATGGAAACATAAATGAAGTGGGATTGCAAATGTGATACTTCCAATAAATTTTTTTTTTTTAAAAAACAGAAAGAAAAAGAGGTCCATTAAATAAAATACCTTAAAAAGCCAAGAAACTAACTGCAAGTCCCCCAAAGAGAGTGGTCAATGATTCTGTGTTATTTAAGGAATGCTGAGAAAGAATGTCTTAATGCAGTGAACTATAATATGAAATACAGGTAATCTCTTACCTTTAGTGTTTATTAGCCATTCCAGGAGGCAAGTAGGAAATAACTAGTTCAGGTCTAGAAAGAAAACCAAGAAATGTTACGGTAGTCAGTACAATGGTGGCCTCACAGCTAGTAAAACAGTCATGATATGACCAGTGTTTTTCCCTAAAGGCATTCGCAGAGTCATCCCGTAATGTAACAATAATTCCTATCATTGTGGACAAAAACCCTGACTTTTCCGTTCCATGACTGGCAAGTAATTATATGAAGAATAAATTACTTCTTTCATGAAAAAGAAAATTTAACACTAGTGTACTTTCTTCGGCTACTAAAATTCTACAGAAATGTAGATATAATAAGAAACTCAATCATCACATCAGGCCAGGTGCGGTGTCTCACGCCTGTAATCCCAGCACTTTGGGAGGCCGAGGTGGGTGGGTCACCTGAGGTCAGGAGTTCGAGACCAGCCTGACCAACTTGGTGAAACCCTGTCTCTACTAAAAACAGAAAAATCAGCTGTCTCTACTAAAACACAAAAATTAACCAGGCATGGTGGTGCATGCCTGTAATCCCAGCTACTTGGGAGGCTGAGGCAAGATAATCGCTTGAACCCAGGAGGCAAAGTTTGCAGTGAGTCGAGATCATGCCATTGCACACCAGCCTGGGCAACAAGAATGAAACTCTGTCTCAAAAAAACAAAAAAGAAAAGAAAAGAAACTCAATCATCAATATTTAGTTGCTCACTAGACTGACCCAGGAATAACAGAGCAGATAAAACCCAGCAAATTAAACTTCATTCAAGTACTTAGGCATACTGTGAGCCACCGCAGTGCCTCTGAACACCATGAAGGCAGTGGTCACTAATCTTGCACTGATGAAGACAGCTGAGTACAGGATGAGGGACTGCAGGGGCAATGGAGAGTGCCAGCACTGCAGCTCAGAGCCAGGCTTTTCCATCAAGGACTTACAGGCATGCCTGTCACCTCTAGCTAGAAAAACATTTTAGTAGAAATGTCAGTTTATTGTTTTAATTCCAGAAATGACTACAGTGGCAAATAGAACCTACTTTTTTATTATTGTTGTTGTTGTTGAGGCAGAGTCTCACTCCAGACTCAGAGTCTGGAGTACAGTGCTATGATCTCAGCTCACCGCAGCCTCTGCCTCCCAGCTTCAAGCGATTCTCCTGCTTCAGCCTCCCAAGTAGCTGCGATTACAGGCACCAGCCACCATGCCTGGCTTATTTTTTGCATTTTTAGTAGAGATGTTGGCCAGGCTGGTCTCGAACTCCTGACCTCAGGTGATTCACCTGGTTTGGCCTCCCAAAGTGCTGGGATTACAGGCATGAACCACCATACCCAGCCTGGAACTTACTTTTTTAACAACAAACTTGATTTTATTACCCCCATGGACGATCCTTTCAAGTCATGGAATTCCAAACCAGGAGGGTTTTGAAAGGAAGTCCTGTCTGCAAGCCTTCTACATACAGGCACTCGGGGTTTGATTCAAACACAGGAGATGGTACTTTTACTGCCTCAGTGAGTCCAAGAGCTTCAACTGAAAGTGCAAGAGAAAATAATTTGTAGAAGATAAAATTTGACGCAGACATTCTTTTATTTGTATCTGCATTCTCAAGTACATTATGAACAAGTTCCCTATAATCGAGCAATATTCACTTCATATTGAAGGCATTTTGCTTAGGATATTGGGCAAATCTGAAGAACAAGCCTAAAAGTACTTTTAGGAGGAACATTTTAACACTTTCTTTTTTTTTCTTTGAGATGGAATCTTGCTGTCTTGCCCAGGCTAGAGTGCAGTGGTGCAATCTCAGCTCACTGTAATCTCCATCTCCTGGGTTCAAGCGATTCTCCTGCCTCAGCCTCCCAAGTAGCTGGGACTACAGTCACAGGTCACCACACCCAGTATTTTTAGTAGAGATGGGGTTTCACCATGTTAGGCAGGATGGTCTCGATCTCCTGACCTCAAGTGATCCACCCACCTCAGGTTCCCAAAGTGCTGGGATTACAGGCATAAGCCATCTTGCCCAGCCCATTTTAATACTTTCAATCAAAACGAGAGTTATGTTATTAGTCAAAATGACCTCTGTGTTCTAAGCAGAAATGACCGAAGTCCATACCATACAGCAGTGGCCCCTGGCAGCCTTTGCATTCTCAAGAGGCAGAGTAGCTGTTCAAAGACAGGTGGTGTCTATGATGCAACTAAGTAGTACTCACTAAGTTCAAGTGATTAGATGCAGAATAGTCAGTATTCCTGATAAGGGACAGGAAACGTCAGCAGCAGGTATTGAGACAATGGACAGGAATGCCCCGGGAATGCTGCGTGCTCCCCACTCCTTACTTCCTTCTCCATGACAGACACACCCAATCAACTGAAACACACTTTCTTGCTGAGTCTGTTCAGAATCGTTCAAGACAGCAATCCAGGAAACCGCTGTCAACAAATCTAAGAATTTTTCACACATGTGTTAGCCAGATTAGAACTCCAGACAGTGGAATGACACTTATCCCAGCGCCTCCCTTCCTCTCCCATTCTGACACATGAGAAAGCTGAATTCAGGAGAAATGAAGTTGTCTGCTTGATTTCAATAGCAAGTGTAGTAGTAGAAATAAACCAAAGTCCGGTTTCTGGGACCTTCCTTTTTTAGGTCCTAAACTCCCATAATTCATTCAGACATGATCCTTCATTGATATGTTATCAAATTAAAGACATACTGTAGGGGAAGGACTAAGACTCCCTTCACGTCCATACGAAAGAGCAAGACTCTAGTCTCCAAAAAATAAAAAATACAAAAATATTTCAATTAAAAAAAAGTGTGATGGTTTTTGGCAATGTTTAAATAGAAAATAAGAGTATCCCTTTCAAATAAGCTGACACTTTCTGAACATGTAATAACCAGGGTCACAGAATCACAGAGGCTAGTGAGAAGATTAAAAAGTACCCCTGTGAGCCCCAGTGACACATACACCGCCAGGAACATTTCCTGTTCCTGTCCCTCCAACTAATCCACAGCAACATAATGTCGGCAAGTGGCACGATCTGCCTCCCCTACCTCCAGGCAGCCACAGGAAAGTAGAGAGCAAAGGAACCATTCCCTGTGTCACTGATAAGTGAGGCTCAATGGGAAACACAAAGCATGAGGGGCACCCAAAGGTAGGTGACAAGTTCAGTGTCTCCCCTTTGTCTTCCTGCTTCATGTATTATCTGCACCTTCTGCTCTTCTCATGATAAGGAAAGAAGCAGCAATAGCGTGTCTACTGTGGAAATGTGGGACTACTCATTGGGCATCATGGAACTTAATGTAGTTTATACAACCCTGGGAGCTTTCAGAATCTGGTCTCCTAAGGCTCCTGGTTTTCTAAGGCTCTTGACCAGGCAATAGACTGTGAACCCCCAGGAGTTCACACAGGTTTTCCAGGGTCTTCACACTGCTAAGCGCAGTAATGGCAACTCCTTCATTTCCTTTTTAAACAATTGTTTTCCCAATTATCCCTTTAAAATTGGGCAGTTCAGGCTGGGCATGTTGGCTTACACCTATAATCCCAGCACCTTGGGAGGCCGAGACGGGCAGATCACTTGAGGTCAGGAGTTTGAGACCAGCCTGGCTGACAATGTAAAACTCCGTCTCTACTAAAAAATACAAAAATTAGGCCGGGCGCGGTGGCTCAAGCCTGTAATCCCAGCACTTTGGGAGGCCAAGATGGGCGGATCACGAGGTCAGGAGATCGAGACCATCCTGGCTAACATGGTGAAACCCCGTCTCCACTAAAAAATACAAAAATCTAGCCGGGCGAGGTGGTGGGCGCCTGTAGTCCCAGCTACTCGGGAGGCTGAGGCAGGAGAATGGCGTAAACCCGGGAGGCGGAGCTTGCAGTGAGCTGAGATCCGGCCACTGCACTCCAGCCCAGGCGACAGAGCGAGATTCCGTCTCAAAAAAAAAAAAAAAATACAAAAATTAGCTGGGTGGGGTGGCGGATACCTGTAATCCCAGCTGCTCGGGAGGTTGAGGCATGAGAATCTCTTGAACTCAGGAGGCAGAGGTTGCAGTGAGCAGAGATTGTGCCACTGTACTCCAACCTGGGCGATAGAGCAAAACTCCATCTAAAAAAAAAAAAAAAAAAATTGGGCAGTTTAGAGCCTCTGATATAGTGACTGTGCACAATGATTTGTGGTGATGAGCTACTGAACATCATTAACGAGGCTATGGTGGTTTTTTAAAATTGTGATTGGCTAGGTGAGGTGGCTCATGCCTGTAATCCCAGCACTTTGGGAGGCTGAGGCAGATGGATCACCTGAGGTCGAGAGTTTGAGACCAGTTTGACCAACACAGAGAAACCCTGTCTCTAGTAAAAATACAAAATTAGCTGGGTGTGGTGGCGCATGCGTCTAATCCCAGCTACTCAGGAGGCTAAGGCAGGAGAATCACTTGAACCCAGAAGGCAGAGGTTGCGGTGAGCCAAGATTGCACCACTGCACTCCAGCCTAAGCAACAAAAGCGAAACTCTGTCTCAAAAAAAAAAGAAAAGAAAAGAAAAATCAATACTCAGCAGATTGTGAATCATCCATAATGTGATCAGGTGCCAAGGAATGTCCATAAGGATAGAACTGCAGTCAAGTCTCCTGAATTTCCTTCCTTGGGCCCCTTCCCTGGGCCCACCCCCTACCCATATAACCACATCCTCACTCTTCTTCCCTAAACACAAATTGAGGGACACTCAAAGCAAGCATAGTACTCACTTCTTTTCTTTTCTTTTTTTTTTTTTGAGACGGAGTCTCGCCCTGTCGCCCAGGCTGGAGTGCGGAGTGCTGCAGTGGCCAGATCTCAGTTCACTGCAAGCTCCGCCTCCTGGGTTCACGCCATTCTCCTGCCTCAGTCTCCCGAGTAGCTGGGACTACAGGCGCCCGCCACCTCGCCCGGCTAGTTTTCTGTATTTTTTTTAGTAGAGATGGGGTTTCACCGTGTTAGCCAGGATGGTCTCAATCTCCTGACCTCGTGATCGCCCATCTCGGCCTCCCAAAGTGCTGGGATTACAGGCTTGAGCCACCGTGCCCGGCCAGTACTCACTTCTTAACTGATCCATCCCCTCCTCCATCTCCAACACATAGGGAGAACTTATGTTAGCCTTGTAAATAAGAAACACTTAACATCCTAGTTATTTTTCTAGTCTGCCTTTTTTTAACCACTCACCTGGCAGAAACTTATTCTCCTGGTCAGTAGCTAATTGTAAAACTGGTCTGCCTCCCTATTTTCACACCAAAGATACTAATTCTTTAGTAGAAAGGGGAGTATTCTAAATCAGACAAGTAGCAAATCACCTAGAATTCCCACCCTCTCCACAGAGGCACACAAACAAGAGAATTAACCCAATTTGTCTATAATAAACAGGATGTTCTACCCACCACTGAGCCCCAGAGCTTGTTACTAGATGACTAATCCCTAGCAGTAATGGCTACAATGGCCCAGTTCCCTATTTTATTACTGTGTGCAGAAATTTGAAAGGCACCCCTCTCCCATCCCCATCTTCCTTTACATACTTTTGCATATCAATCTATTAAGAATCTGAGTGTAATTTATCTTATTTACTCTTATCCTGTTAAATTGCTCTACAGCTGCCATGGAAGTAATTGCAGTGATCAGCAATTCAGACTTCTTGAGCAAAGGGCCTTAAGTAGGTTTCATTATTAAACCTTCCAAAGGTTTTATTATTGAAATAAATCCGAGATAGAGCAGTATGCCTCCATAGGGCAGTCATACTAATGACTCTTAAGTTATGAGGGATGTCAGACTCATCATCAATGTTGTGCTTGTGAGTACGAGTAACTGGGAATTTATCAACCAATAAAACCAACTGGCATTCTAAGAATGAAGAATAATTTCTCATTTTAAGTAGCATATGCAGTGCTGTGCAACCCTTTAAAAAGCTGCCTTTGGCCAGGCGTGGTGGCTCACGCCTGTAATCCCAGCACTTTGGGAGCCCAAGGCGGGCGGATCACCTGAGGTCAGGAGATGGAGACCATCCTGATTAATATGGCGAAACTCCGTTTCTACTAAAAATACAAAAAAATTAGCCAGGAGTGATGGCACATGACTGTAATCCCAGCTACTCGCGAGGCCGAGACAGGAGAATCGCTTGAACCCAGGAGGCGGAGGTTGCAGTGAGACGAGATCGCACCATTGCACTCCAGCCTGGGCAACAAAAGCGGAACGCCGTCTAAAAACAAAAACAAAAACAAAAACAAAAACAAAAAAACCTGCCTTTGGCCAGGTACAGTGGCTCAGGCCTGTAATCCCAGCATTTTGGGAGGCCGAGGTAGGTGGATCATATTTACCTCCTAAATATCTCTCAAAACCTCACTTCCCCTTCATATTCACTGGCACCTCCTATTCAGCATCTCATCACTCATTCAACCATATTTAATGAGTACAAAGCATAGCTAGGTGTTTTTAAATAGAATAAAAACAGTGTGATCTTTGTTTTCTAGTTATTTCTTTTTTCTTTTTTTTTTCCAAGACAGAGTCTTGTTCTGTCGCCCAGGCTGGAGTACAGTGGCACGATCTCAGCTCACTGTAACTTCCGCCTCCTGGATTCAAGCAATTATCCCGCCTCAGCCTCCCAAGGAGCTGGGAATACAGGTGTGCACCACCACACCCAGCTATTTTTTCTATTTTTAGTAAAGATGGGATTTCATCATGTTGGCCAGGCTGGTCTCCAACTCCTGACCTCGTGATCCACCCACCTCAGCCTCCCGAAATGCTAGGATTATAGGCGTGAGCCACCGCGCCTGGCCAACATCTAGTTATTTCTTATCTGAACTATTCAGGTATACTCTTGTCTCTTACCATTCATTCCCAGAGTAGTACCCAGTCTGGGAATGGTAAGAGACAAGAGTATACCTGCGTACACCATGCCAATAGTGCCCAGAGTTTCTCCTCTTCAAAACACAGATCATTTTGTTCAGGGGTCAGTAAACTTTTTCTATAAAAACCAGACAGTAAATATTTTAGGTTTCTGGGTCATATGTCCTCTGTTGAAACTACTCAACTCTACTCTTGTAACATTAAAAACAGCCATGGACAATATGTAAACCCATGGGTGACACTGTGTTCCAATATGGTTTATTCATAAAAGAAGGCATCAGGCCAGATTCGACCCATGGGCCGTAGAGTTTGCCGACCCCTGATTTAATCACAGTGCTTCTTACTCCATTGGAATTATCCAGATTCCTTTTCATAGCCTAGAAGGTGTTCCATCCTCATCTGAGTTAATACTCAGATGAGTATTACTTCCTCCTTCAGGCTCCACTATGCTCCAGCCACCCTGACCATCTTTGTGGTGCTTAAACACTGTGCCAAGTCCGTTCACACCTCAGGCCCCTGCACTCGATGTCCTACCCATCAGGACCACTCTTGCCCAGATCTTCTTTGAGCTGCCTCAGCTCAAATGTCACCTCCTCAGAGAGGTCTTCACTGCCCACCCCAATAGGTCAGTGCCCATCCCAATGCCCAAACATTCTAACTCCCACAGCTCTATTTATTTTCTTCAAATTACTTATCACCATCTGAAAACATATCATTTGTGGCATGTATATAGTCTGCTTTCCCACCAGCACACCACCACGAGAACGGAAGCTCCCTGAGAACAGAGACTGTCTTACTCATTCTCCCCTAAGTTCCCAGCACCTAGATCTGTGCCTGGCACCTGGCAGGCGCTCAAAAAATATCTGTTATCGGCCGGGCACAGTGCCTCATGCCTATAATCCCAGCACTTTGGGAAGCTGAGGTGGGTAGATCACCTGAGGTCAGGAGTTCGAGACAAGCCTGGCCAACGTGGTGAAACCCCCATCTCTACTTAAAAAAATACAAAAATTAGCCAGGTGTGGTGGTCACACCTGTAATTCCAGCTACTTGGGAGGCTGAGGAAGGAGAATCACTTGAATCCAGGAGGCAGAGGTTGTGGTGAGCCGAGATCACACCATTGCACTCCAGCCTGGGCAACAAGAGTAAATAAAACTCCATCTCAAAAAAAAAAAAAAAAAAAGAAAGAAAGAAAAAGAAAAGAATATGAACAGTTGGGAGATCAAGACTTCCGGCCCAAAGGGCCTGCAGCTGGTCTGACCATTCATCAAAAAATCTGAGTTTAAATGGAGACACATTGGACTGTCACATGCAATAAAGGAACTGAAGCAGCAAATGGTCTTGATTTGGGTTTCCTTTCTACCCTATATGGCTCCAGCAAATGAAGGAGTGAGCATGCCTGCGGTGCTCCTGACACATTTAGGGTAGTTCATTTTCACAGTGGTCAACCTTTGGGATTCTCCCCACATCACAGGGTCATCGTCCATCTAGGCTAACCTAGAATGTCCAGATAAAAGCTCCTGTTTAGAGACTGGAGAGAAAATTGTCAAACCTGAAAGCCCATGAACTGTCTCAGGCAGGAGAGAACACATGTAGGAAAGAATACAGAATCTGACGTCAGAAGCCTAATTTCAGATTGACCTGTACAGCTTTATGATTGTGAGTAATTAACTTACTTTCTCTAGGCTCTGTTATTCTCACATCAATAATGAGAAAAGCAGACCAAATAGTTTCCCAGATCTCTTCCAATTTTAACACCCTCTGACTTTATGATTAAAGAGTGATACTAATAAGGCTAAAACTGTGTCTTAACCCCAGTAGGAGCCTGCTGGGATTATGCTAAGCAAAACTATTCCACACAGACAGAGCCATTCTGACCACGTCCCTCCCTACACAGCTAACATACAGATAGGCACCACTGGCATGAGAAGTCCCTCCTACAGAGGACATTGACTGATTCAATAATAGGTTGATTTAGTCATTCAACCAACAAATATTTACTGAGCACTTTCTAGGTATTTAGGGATACAACAGAACAAAACAGACAAAATCCCTTCCCTTATAGAGCTTACATTTTATTTTAGTGAAGAAGAGTTGGGGGAGTCAGACATCAAATAGGAAATGAGTTGAGGATATATTTCACACGGAGCACCCTGGAGCCGCTTTTGATAAGGTGATTTTTGAGCCTCAATCCAAAGCAGTGAGACAGTGAGCTATGCAGACGCCAGAGGAAGAATGTTGCAGGCAGAGGGAACAGCAAGGCCCAGAGACAGGACAGGGTCAAGCATGCCTGGCATGTTAAAGGAAACACCATGAGCTCCGTGTTCATACAGAGAAGTAAGAGCAGGAGAGTAGCAGGAAGCACAGACAGACAGGTAGTGGGGGGGCAGATCATGTAAAAACAGAAAGCCACGCAGAGTTTGAACAGAGGAGTAAACATGATCTGAATTCCACTGTAAAAGGACTGTTCTAGCTGTTGTATTGGGAGTACAGGTGTGGCTCACACCTGTAATCTCAATGCTTTGGGAGGCCAAGGCAGGCGGATCACTTGAGGCCAGAAGTTCAAGATCAGCCCAGCCAACATGGCGAAACCCTGTCTCTACTAAAAATACAAAAAAATTAGCCAGGCATGGCGGTTCGCACCTGTAATCCCAGCTACTAGGGAGGCTGAGGCAGGAGAATCGCTTGAACTTGGGAGGTGGAGGTTACAGTGAGCAGAGATCACAGCACTGCACTCCAGCCTTGGTGAGAGAGCAAGACTCCGTCTCAAAAAACAAACAAACAAACAAACAAACAAACAAACAAACAGAATAGACTGAAGGAGGCAAGCATGGAAACAAGGAAACCAGTTAAGAGACTACTGAGATAATCCAGGTGAGAGATGATGGCAGATGGCCCAGGGTGGCACCAGTGAGGAATGATGAGGGACAGACTCTGGGATATATTCTGAAGTTGAATCAACAGGACACTGGAGGACAGGATGATCTTGGAAAATCTTGGGACTACTGCAGAATCGAATGAAGCTAAATGGCACTGAATTCCAACATCCGCTGTGAAATCCTCGGTCAGGGATTTGTTCACCTCTGACACCCAGCGTCCCACCCAGTACTTGGCACATAAAGGGGATATAAAAAGTCTTCAATCCTTGAATAAATGTGGAACTGAATATATTACAAAGCCAAGAGACCTGCAGTTTGATAGGTCATTAGGAGACCAAAAAGCATCTGGTACTAGATATATTTTACTAACAGAGTCTCCCTCTGTCGCCCAGGCTGGCAATGGTGTGATGTCAGCTCACTGCAACCTCTGCCTCCCAGGCTCAAGCAATTCTCATGCCTCAGCCTCCCCAGTAGCTGGGACTACAGGTATCCACCACCATGCCCGGCTTTTTTTTTTTTTTTTGTATAGTAGAGATGGGTTTTCACCATGTTGCCGAGGGTGGTCTCAAACTCCTGAGCTTAGGCAATCCACCCATACCCATCTTGGCCTCCCAAAGTGCTAGGATTACAGGTACGAGCCACCACACTCAGCCTAAATCTATTTCTTTTTATAAAAAATTTCCCTTAATATGGCCAGACGCAGTGGCTCATGCCTGTAATCCTAGCACTTTGGGAAGCCCAGGCGGGCAGATCATGAAGTCAGGAGATCGAGACCATCCCGGCTAACACGGTGAAACCCCGTCTCTACTTAAAATAAAAAAATAAATAAAAATAAAAAATTTCCCTTTATAACTCATTTCATAGTAGTAACGAAACAACTTCACATTATACAGGTGAGAATCTGAACAATTTGGCCATTTCCCTGAGAGGACAGATGTAGTCACCAAACCTCAGCAACTCCCATCTAAAATACAGGGATAAGTGTTACACAAGTAGTAAGCCCATGTTCTTATAAATAGTAAATCATGGGCCAGGCACAGTGGCTCATGCCTGTAATCCCAGCACTTTGGGAGGCTGAGACGGGTGGATCACAAGGTCAGGAGATCAAGACCAGCCTGGCCAACATGGTGAAACCCCATCTCTACTAAAAATACAAAAATCAGCTGGGTGTGGTGGCAGGCGCCTACAATCCCAGCTACTCTGGAGGCTGAGGCAGAGAAATGCTTGAACCTGGGAGGTGGAGGTTGCAGTAAGCCGAGATTGTGCCACTGCACTCCAGCCAGGGCAACAGAGGGAGACTCCATCTCAAAATTAAAATAAAATAAAATACAGTAAAATATAAAAATAAAGACATAAAAGATGTCACTTACATGAACAGGTGTTCAGGGCTTGTGTGGAGGAGCTGTGGATGAGGACGAAAGTCGACTTGGAAACAATGGAGTCCAACTGGAGTTACTGGATGAGGAAAGGAAAGAGAGAGAAAAGGAAAAGAGTAAGGGGAGTGGAAGATTCGCCTCAGTGTGAAGGTCATCTATGATTGCTGACAAAGGCAGTGGAAAATGTTGGAGAAGGTCTGAAAATATTGCTAAAGGTTGGTGGTTTCAGAAAATCTTGTAACATTTCTTTTACTTTAAAACTTAGCATCTCAAGGGTTTTTAGTATGAGTTGTTTTTTTTTCCCCCATGGATTTCAGAGTAGTTGAACCATTCAGCCACAGAAAATAACTGTGGTATGAACCACATTTGAATATTACCAATAAAGACATGGGACTCTCCTCCTCTGAGGTCGAGTGCGTCTATTCACTTGCTGCTCAGCCTCCTCTTCTGCCCATCCTCCTCACCTCCTTTTCTGGCATCTGCTCCTCCCCGAGATGAGATTCACACCCTCCTCACAGAGCCAGCTGCCGCCTCCCACTCTTCGAGGCTCCATCACGTGCCTGGCTCCACCACCTTTTCATGTGTGACATCTACCTTTCCCCAAGCTGAGAACACAGTGCACCAGTGCACCCATGGTGTGTTTAAGGAGACAGTTCTGACGGTCACAAAATTATTTTGTTATGTGGTCTGTGATTTGAATTGCCCTGTCCAAAGACTAATGCATGCTTCATGGTCAGGCCAAGTAAGGTTATGTTGGAATGAGAAACTACCAAGCACCTTTAATTCCTTCCAAGATCTTTTATGAGTGGGACAAAGTCAAAAGCTGTTAGTGATGGCGAGAGTGGAGATTCTCCTTCTGGTGACAGCTGCTGCACTCTGGTGATGATGGCAGGTCCAGCACTGCTCCAGCACCCAATCCTTGCAGTGTCTTCTATGGCGCTTGCACATTCTTTACATAATACAGGCTTTGCTGTCTCAGTTTCTGCAATCCCTATCACAACTGCCCCTAACAAAAGCAGTGACTGCATTCCTCACAACCTTGAATTTGAGCTTTGTCTTGAGAAATGAAGGTTTTATCATGTTCACACTAATCCAAATTGAAGATTTAGCTCCAGGAATATTTATCTTTCTCTATTACTTCCCTTAGCAAAAAATGTGTTAACTTCCAATCTTCAATTCTTCACCAATGCTTTGATGCTTTGGCTAAATCAAAAGCATGCTGAGGGCGGGGCACAGTGGTTCACACCTGTAATCTCAGCACTTTGGGAAGCTGAGGCAGGCTGATCACAAGGCTGATCCTAAAGGATTATAAATCATTCTACTATAAAGACACATGCACATGTATGTTCATTGTGGCACTATTCACAATAGCAAAAACTTGGAACTAACCTAAAAGTTCATCAATGACAGACTGGATAAAGAAAATGTGGCACATATACACCACGGAATGCTATGCAGGCATAAAAAAGGATGAGTTCATGTCCTTTGTAGGGACATGGATGAAGCTGGAAACCATCATTCTCAGCAAACTATCGCAAGGACAAAAATCCAAACACCGCATGTTCTCACTCAAAGGTGGGAATTGAACAATAAGAACACTTGGACATAGGAAGGGAAACATCACACACCGGGGCCTGTCATGGGGTGGGGGGAGGGAGGAGGGATAGCATTAGGAGATATATCTAAGGTAAATGATGAGTTAATGGGTGCAGCACACCAACATGGCACATGTATACATATGTAACAAACCTGCATGCTGTGTACATGTACCCTAGAACTTAAAGTATCATAAAAAGAAAACAAAAAAGCTTCAGTTATCCCTACAATGCATATGTTCATATTGGCAAATCAAGGAGTGCCTGTATTGAGCTTCTGCAAAAGATTTTTGGGGGAGGTGAAGGAAGAAGCAGTTCCATCATTTTAAAAGGTTAATTTTTTAAAGCTTAAAGATTAATCTGTGCTTTTAAAAAGGATTTCACAACTATTTTACCTGTTGTATTTGTTCTTGACTGAGTTTGTATTGTGAGTAAGAAGTTTTGGACTGTAAATACATAGTTGATATTGATATTATAAAGCATTTAGAAGAAATTTACAGGCCTTTCTCACACAGCTGTGCACTGCTAATTATTATTATTATTATTATTATTATTATTATTATTAGAGACAGAGTCTTGTTCTCTTGTCCAGGCTGGAGTACACTGGTGCGATCTCAACTTACCGCAACTTCCGCCTCCCAAGTTCAAGCAATTCTCCTGCCTCAGCCTCCTGAGTAGCTGGAACCACAAGTGTGTGCCACCACACCTGGCTAATTTTTGTATTTTTAGTAGATACGGGGTTTTGCAATGTTGGCAAGGCTGGTCTTAAACTCCTGACCTCAGCTGATCCACCTGCCTCAGCCTCCCAAAGTGCTGGGATTACAAGTGTTAAGCCACTGTGGCTGGCCAATTTTTAAACATAGTCCATTCTGCATTCATTTTATAGTGAAAACAATCATTTTGGTGACTTGAATTTTGAAAACAGCAATTTTCAGACATTCAGGTGAGACCACCTGGATGTCTCCAAAGTCATTGTTTATTTGTAAGATAAATATGCAAAAGTCACTTTTCCCCTAAACCAGCTCAATTCTGCTTCTGAATCTTAGATGAACTGTCCCACAGCACAGCCAGAAACAGCTTGCTGTATCATCTTAAACCTTTCTTCTCCATATATAACTCAGTCCCAACGAATATACACAGATGAACAACCTCAATCAGTAAGCAAGACTCAACCCACTTCAACATTCCTTTCATGAGTAGAAACAGGCCTTCTGCTCCAACCCCCTACACTCAAACTACCCATATATTACCCTTCCAAATCAAGCCAGCTTAATCTTTCTAAAGGGCAGATCCAAATTATTTTAAGAGGGAATTGCTATGAGACCATTTAATGACTGCCACTGCTTTTGTAGAATCTAAGGCCTCCCTCCACTTGGCCACCCAAGTCTATGCAATCCCACCATGCCCACATGGTATTCCTCACTCCACACAGAATGGCTGAGGTATGTGAATATGTGGGCATTTTTGACACCCCCCTGCCTTTTCTCATATTTGGAACATGTTCCCTCCCTTCTGGATGTACAAGTGACTGATCTGGATGTGCCATCCTTGCCTTCTTCCCCCAAAATGCTCAATAACTCTTCATTGCTTTTTTCATAATATTAAGCCTCCCAAGGACAGGGTTCTTGCTAGACCCAGTTTTGCACATCTGATACTTATACTAAATAAATGTTTGTTCAGTAAGTGAATCTAAATGTTAATTGTAAATATAAGGAAGTCATGATGAGAGGGGAACAAAAGGCCCTTCTTCATCAAATTAATCTCTCCTTAGGGAAGACACTGAATTTGTTTCTGCAGATTATCATCTTGCTTTTTAATAAGAAATTTAATTTGATTGCCCACTTCAATGATGTTTTCCAGCCTTGGGATTCCATACCACGAGGGCTTCTGAAAGGAAGTCCTTCTGGTAGCCTTCCACATACAGATCATTTGCATGGGCTTCAAATTTTTGGTACAGTAGAGCCTTGGCTTCAGTGCTCCCCAAGGCTTCAGCTGAACAAAACCAAAGCAATTCAGGAGACTATGCTTGTGTTGAAATCAGATTTTAGTACAATCCAAAGCAAGGTGCAGGTCAATTTTTTTAAATTGGAAAAACTCTGGAAACGTATTTACTAACTATTGAAGCAGGCTTAAAGCGAAGGCAAGTATAAATGACTCATTATTAGACAGATCAATGAGACAGAAAATTAACAAGGATATTAAGGACTTGAACTCAGTTCTGGACCAAGCGGACTTAATAGACATCTACAGAACTCTCCACCCAAATCCACAGAATATACATTCTTCTCGGCACCACATCACACTTATTCTAAAATTGACCACATAATTAGAAGTAAAACACTCCTCAGCAAATGCAAAAGAATGGAGATAATAACAAACAGGCTCTCACTGCATAGTGCAATTAGAACTCAAAATTAAGAAACTCACTCAAAACTGCACAACTACATGGAAACTGAACAACCTGCTCCTGAATGAGAACTGGGTACCTAATGAAATTAAGGCAGAAATAAAAGATGTCCTTTGAAACCAATGAGAACAAAGACACAAAGTAGCAGAGTCTCTGGGACACATTTAAAGCAGTGTTTAGAGGGAAATTTATAGCACTAAATAACTAATGCACTGAATGTCCACAAGACAAAGCAGGAATAATCTAAAATACAATATTTATGCAGCTAACAAACATGAAAAATGCTCATCATCACTAGTCATTAGAGAAATGCAAATCAAAACCACAGTGAGATACCATCTCACGCCAGTTAAAATGGCACATAATAAAAAGTCAGGAAACAACAGATGCTGGAGAGGATGTGGAGAAATAGGAACACTTTTACACTGTTGGTGGGAGTGTAAATTAGTTCAACCATTGTGGAAGACAGTGTAATGATTCCTCAAGGATCTAGAACCAGAAATAACATTTGACCCAGCAATTCCATTACTGGGTATATACCCAAAGGATTATAAATCATTATACTATAAAGACATATGCACACGTATGTTTATTGCAGCACTATTCACAATAGCAAAAACTTGGAACCAACCTAAATGCCCATCAATGATAGACTGGATAAAGAAAATGTGGCACATATATACCATGGAATACAACGCAGACATAAAAAAGGATGAGTTCACGTCCTTTGCAGGAACATGGATGAAGCTGGAAATCATCATTCTCAGCAAACTAACACAAGAACAGAAAACCAAAAACTGCATATTCTCATTCTTAAGCGGGAGTTGAACAATGAGAACACATGGACACAGAGAGGGGAGCATCACACACCAGGGCCTGTCAGGGGTTGGTGGGTTAGGGGAGGGATAGCATTTAGGAGAAATACCTAATGTAGATGATGGGTTGATGGGTGCAGCAAACCACCATGGCACGTGTATACTTACATAACAAACCTGCATGTTCTGCACATGTATCCCAGAACTTAAAGTATAATAAAAAATAATAATAACAAAATTCCGCCCCCAATCCAAGGCCACCAATAATTTAATTAAAGCCTATAAAACAGGACACACACACAAGTCACTGTTTCCTTGACTCCACAACTTGTATGTGTGGCTTACAATGCATTTACTTTATCATCACTCTCGATAAACTCTGGGGGAGAAAGCCGGGGGTAACCCACCTAATCCTTTCATGAAATGTCTAACATGGCCTCGAGTGTGTGGGATCTTTTCTCAAGCCCCCATGCCTGAGTGCTACTTGCTGATGGCCCTTCCCCATGATTGAGGAAGCTGAGTCACTAGCTGAACACTAAGTACAAGACAGCATGAGAATCATGCTTGCAGTTGCAGTTAGCTGGGGGGCTGGTAGAAGGCACTGCTCCATGATTGCATATTCTGAGTTCTGCCATCTTAACGATACATGTATATGTTTTCTATCTTTGAAGATACTTGCATTTTTACATATCAGAATCCCAAGGCTGAGAAATAAAAATTTTAAAAATTAAAAATAATAATAATAATAAAAATAAATGACCCATCATTAACATCCAGATTTTGGCAGATTTAAGTGTCCTGGTCCTAAGACAATCTTAATAACTCTAAGATCTCAAAAGGTTAAACTTTGTTTTTCAATATTCTTAGGAAGAAGAGAGAGAAAGAAAATCATTATAGACAATAAAGAACACAACCTAAATACTATTTTTTCTTTTTGCTTTTTTGTTTTTTTTTGAGACGGAGTCTTGCTCTGTCACCCAGGCTGGAGTGCAGTGGCATGATCTTGGTTCATTGCAAGCTCCGCTTCCTAGGTTTAAGTGATTCTCCTGCCCTAGCCTCCTGATCAGCTAATATTACGGGTGCCCGCTACCAAACCTGGCTAATTTTTATACTTTTCAGTAGAGACAGGTTTTTACCATGTTGGCCAGGCTGGTCTCAAACTCCTGACCTCAAGTGATCTGCCCACCTCGACCTCCCAAAGTGCTGGGATTACAGGTGTGAGCCACCGCAGCTGGCCTGCAAATACTATTTGGAAGCAGCCTTTTGCTACTATCTGCTTGTGAAATTAATAACCCTCCTCCACTGGCTGCTGCAAACAGGCACATTTCTAAATTTTCATCCACACTGCAACCATGAGATCAATGTTCTTTACCCCTTTAGCCTCATGAGCACGCTATTTTAAAAGAAATAACTTTCCATGAAGAATTCATGGAATGGGAAATAAAAATAGTAAGCAGAGGCCAGTTTAGATTAAAAGAGACATAACAACCAAAGTTAGCACATGAAGATTGTTTAGACCCAGATTTAAAGCAAAATTTTTCAGATAATGAGGAAATGATACTATTCAGGTAACAGTAAGGAAACTTGGCCAGGTACGGTGGCTCATGCCTGTAATCGCAGCACTTTGGAAGGATGAGGTGGGCAGATCACCCGAGGTCAGGAGTTCGAGACCAGCCTGGCCAACATGGCGAAACCCTGTCTCTACTAAAAATACAAAAATTAGCCGGTCATGGTGGCGTGCGCCTGTAAGCTCAGCTACCCAGGAGGCTGAATCGCTGGAGCCTGGGGGGCAGAGGTTGCTGTGAGCTGAGATTGTGCCATTGCACTGCAGCCTAGGGTGACACAGCAAGATTCTGTCTCAAAAAAAAAAGAAAAAAGAAAAAGAAAAGAAAAAAGAGTGTGGAAACTCAACTAAGGGCTACAGATGAGCTGACACCAAAAAAATCACTGTAATTTTGTCGCATGTGATGAGATAGTAGCTGTGTAAGAAAACTTTAATGCTGTTTGGGGATGCATACCGAACAGATAAAATGATGTGATGACTGATTTGCTTTACAATATCCCTGCAAAGGGAGGTAAAGGAATAGAAGAACAAAATGTGGGGCAATCTTAATGATCACAGAAATTGAGGAATGGGTATTTTAGTGTTCATTGTACTATTTTCTCTACTTTTGAATAGGTATAAAAACTGTAATTTAAAAACGTAAAAAAAGAGCCAGGCGCGATGGCTCATGCCTGTAATCCCAGCACTTTGGAAGGCTGAAGCAGGTGGATCACTTGGGTCAGGAGTTCAAGACCAGCCTGGCCAACATGGTGAAAACCTGTCTCTACCAAAAAAAAAAAAAAAAAAAAAAAATCAGCCAGGTGTTGTGGCAGGCACCTGTAGTCCCAGCTACTCAGAAGGCTGAGGTAAGAAAATTGCTTGAACCTGGTAGGCAGAGGCTGCAGTGAGCCAAGATCATAACACTGAACTCTAGCCTGGGCGACAGAGTGAGAATTCACCTCAAAAAAAAAAAAAAAAAAAAAAGTAAAAAAGAACTGACTAATCCCTGCTCTGAAGCCACATCCAAACAAAACTCTAAAAAGAAAGATTCAAGCAATTTATATCGTGCTATTTATATACAGCTCTCCCTTGCACCTCTGTATGTAACATTTAAATATTTTGCAACCTGATGGTTGGGGGTGGCTCAAAGCTCGGCATGGTGGCAGGTGCCTGTAGCCCTAGCTACTTAGGAGACTGAGGCAGGAGGATAACTTGAGCCCAGGAGTTCTAGTCTGTTCCAGACAACATAACAAGACCCTGTTTCTTTCTTTCTTTCTTTTCTTTTCTTTTTTTTTTTTTTTTTTTGAGATGGAGTTTCACTCTTGTTGTCCAGGCTGGAGTGTAACGGTGCAATCTCGGCTCACTGCAACCTCTGCCTCCTGGGTTCAAGTGATTCTCCTGCCTCAGCCTCCCAAGTAGTTGGGATTACAGGCGCACGCCACCACGCCCAGCTAATTGAGTATTTTTAGTGGAGATGGGGTTTCTCCATGTTGGTCAGGCTGGTCTCGAACCTCCTACTTGAGGTGATCCACCCGCCTCAGCCTCCCAAAATGCTGGGATTACAGGTGTGAGCCACTGCACCCAGCAGATGCTGTTTCTTTAAAAAGAAAAGTTGGGGAGCCATCAGGGAGCTCATTGATGAATTATTTTGGTGATAACAATTGCTATCAAAACACAACTATAAAATCCAAAATTATATCTATTGCCAGATCTTTCTCCTTACTTCCGGACTTATTTATCCAACTGTCTCCTTCACCTCCACACCTCAACTTAAATGTCAACTTGAAAGAAATTAAGTATTAATTAATTAATAATTTTTTATTAATAATTAATGTTTTTGTTCTTAGATTGGCTTTCCTCTAACATCTCAACATTTGTCTTAAATTCTTACTTCATGATATTAGCACCAAATCTAAAGGGCTCTAGTATAGGAACTCTTTGAGATAAGAAACACATGTGTTTTTGAGAAACCACACAAAATGAAATAATTATCACAGTTGTAAAAACAAATACGCCCATGAACAAATAACAGTAAAAGATTAGAGGCTTTTGGTCACACTAGAGAGGATGTTAAATAAAATTATTCTGTTAATTCAACAAGGAAATATATAAACCTAATTCTAACGAACTTTTTATAAAATAAAAAAGAACCAATTGGAGTTCAGAGTGAAAAGTGGAAGTTTAGAAAGAGGTGAGGCCAACTACAGAACGTGCTCATCACATATCATCAAGGCTGATCCAATCACAACCCCTGCCTCCCCATCCCCCTTATTCCACTTAATTATTTCCCAGACCTTATACCTTCTTACATAGTAAATATCTCTTACTTACTACACGTTTCCCCACTAGATTGAATGCTCCAGAATGCACGGGGCAGGGCACTGTCTTCTGCACTGCCCAGTTCCCGGCACCTGACTCACAGGTGCCAAATGACTGCAGGATTATGAGGTTGGAAGTAGTAAATATTTCCTGAATACTTGCAGTGGTTCATAGCAATGAAAAATCTAAGATTTCTTCTCTCCCTTTCAGGAACCTTAGAGAAAGCAGCAATACTGTCAGAGGTGTTTGAATGACAGCAACTCAATCTTAAATAGAAGCTGGGTAAAATGAGGCTGAGACCTACTGAGCTGCATTCCCAGACAGTTAAGGCACTCTAAGTCACAGGGTGACGGAGGAGGTCAGCACAAGATACAGGTCATAAAGACCTTGCTGATAAAATGAATTGCAGTAAAGAATCCAGCCAAACCCACTGAAACTAAGATGGTGATGAGAGTGACCTCTGGTCATCCTCACTGCTACGCTCCCACCAATGCCATGACAGTTTACAAATGCCATGGCAACATCAGGAAGTTACCCTATATGGTCTAAAAAGGAGAACCATAAAATAATCCACTCCTGGCCAGGTGCGGTGGCTGATACCTGTAATCTCAGCATTCTGGGATGCCAAGGTAGGTGGATCACCTTAGGTCAGGAGTTTGAGACCAGCCTGGCAATGTGGTAAAACCCATCTCTACTAAAAATACAAAAACAAATTAGTTGGGTGTGGTGGTACGCACCTGTGATCCCAGCTACTTGGGAGGCTGAGGTAAGAGAATTGCTTGAACCCAGGAGGTGGAGGTTGCAATGAGCCGAGATCACACCACTGTACTCCAGCCTGGACTCCATCTCAAAAAAAAAAAAAAAAAAAATAACAAAAAATAGTAAGAGAGGCTGGGAGGCTGGGTGTGGTGGCTCACAACTGTAATCCCAGCACGTTGGGAGGCTGAGGTGGGTGGATCACCTGAGGTCAGGAATTTGAGACCAGCCTGGCCAATAAGGTGAAACTACATCTCTACTAAAAATTTACAAAAATTAGCTGGGCATGGTGGCAGGTGCCACTAATCCCAGCTACTTGGGAGGCTGAGGCAGGAGAATCGCTTGAATCTGGGAGGCGGAGGTTGCAGTGACCCAAGACCACACCACTGCACTCCAGCCTGGGTAACGTGAGTGAAACTCCATCTCAAAAACAAAACAGTAAGAGAAAACCGGAGCTGAGTCCTGCTCATTATATTTACTTTCCTAAAATAAAACAACATTATAAAAAACATTACTCAGTAATATACTTTAGTTGAAAGGGGAAAAAACAGACTTACCAAAATTTTTTGCAGAAAAGCTGATCCACCACCTTTTTTAATTTAGTGATTCTGGCATACTATTCTTCCTTTACTGTCGAAATCACAAGAATACAAGTTTTCTCAATTTAATGGGTTTAATAGCTTGGGTTATTAAATATTATTATTATAAAATAGGCAGTATTATTTTTTCTTTTCCTATGACTAAAGTTATTTCTAAGATCCAGAATGTATTTATTACTGAAACAATGCTGACACACACTGCACAAAAAAGGAAGAACCAGACATTCATTAAAGCTGGGAAAAAGCAGAATTCAGTGTGCTCAAGAACCACTAGCGGGCCAGGCGCAGTGGCTCACGCCTGTAATCCTAGCACTTTGGAAGGCTGAGGTGGGCAGATCACCTGAGGTTGGGAGTTCGAGACCAGCCTGGCCAACATGGTGACACCCCAACTCTACTACAAATATAAAAATTAGGCGGGCGTGATGGCAGGTGCCTGTAATCCCAGCTACTTGGGAGCCTGAGGCAGGAAGAATTGCTTGAACCTGGGAGGTGGAGGGTGCAACGAGTTGAGATCACACCACTGCACTCCAGCGTGGGCGACAGAGCAAAACTCCATCTCACAAAAAAAAAAAAAAAAAAAAAAAAAAAAAAAGAACAGCTAGCAGGTGCCATTTGGTATGGGGAGACTGTGCGTATAATCTTGCAGCAATCCTTCCACACTAAACAGTGTGATTCCATTCTGTTTTGTCCCCACTCTACTCCAGAGCCAAAACAAGTAAGAAAATCAGTTATATTTCTATTTCTTTCAAAATACATCTAACAATTAAGAGATGATATGAATGGCTCTATATTCTAAAAGGAAATCTCTTATATCCTGGGTATCATGGACATTTGATGAATGTTTGCTCAATTGTTTCGTGCAAGCTTCAGTAATAACCTGTTCAATGCATTATGCCAGATACATCTTGCATCTCAAAAGTAGGAAAAATATTGTTCTTTTAGTTCTGTCTATCCATAAATGCAACATTTACATGTATTTATAATGGGTTAATAAAAATAAAATGAGTTTACTGTTCTAGAGAGTATTAGAATTTTGACAACATGAATTCTCCTGTCCTGGCATATAATTAAAAGTTAGAGGAATATGGAAGATACCATTAAAAAAAATCAATGTTAAGCATTAAATAATTATTTTACATAATCTTCTAATCTGACTTAAGACTGAAGACCTACCTCCTGAAGCTGGTTTATCAAGTTGTAAATCTTCATGTGTCGAACTCACAAGTTCACGTCTGCAAGGTGAGAATAAATACTTAATATTCACTAGGCAATATTCAGCAAAGTAATATCCATTAGTACATATTTAACATGTAATCACCAAGGGTGGCTTTGGAAAGAAAAGACAGGCTGGGCACAGTGGCTCACAGCTGTAATCCCAACACTGACTGAGGCAGGTAGATCACAAGGTCAGGAGTTCGAGACCAGTCTGGCCAACATGGTGAAACCCCATCTCTACTAAAAATACAAAAATTAGCCAGGCATTGTGGCAGGTACTTGTAATCCCAGCTACTCAGGAGGCTAAGCTAGGAGAATCATTTGAACTTGGGAGGCAGAGGTTACAGTGAGCTGAGATCACACCATTGCACTCCAGCATGGGCGACAAGAGCGAAACTCCAGCTGAAAAAAAAAGGAAAAGAAAAAGAAAAAAAGGAATATCCCATTACTTTAAGGCAATGTAGATACAGCCAGAATTTCTACAGAAATCTGAACTACATTACAAAGCTAAAAAAAAATACCAGCTAATATCGTTTAAAACATATAGTACTAAACGGAATAGGTAATATTTTAATTTTTTTTTTTTTTTTGAGACAGAGTCTCGGAGTGCAATGGCACGATCTCGGCTCATTCCAACGTCTGCCTCCTGGGTTCAAGCAATTCTCCTGTTTCAGCCTTCGGAGTAACTGGGACTACAGGCATCCACCACGATGCCCGACTAGTTTTTTTATTTTTAGTAGAGATGGTGTTTTCACCATATTGGTCAGGCTGGTCTTGAACTCCTGACCTCAGGTGATCCACCCACCTCGGCTTCCCAAAGTGCTGGGATTACAGGTGTGAGCTAACGCGCTTGGCTGGAAAAGGTAAAATTTTCCAAACATAAACATTAGTGTAACTTTATTGGACTTAAAAAAATTTTTTTTTTAGTAAAAGAAGCAGAAGATTCTCCTGAACTGCATCATTTCAACTAGCATTTATTTACTCATGATTAAAATAATACAACAGCTATAAAAAGTCAAGAGGTGGCCAGGTGCAGTGACTCATGCTTGTAACGCCAACACTTTGGGAGGCCAAGGCGGGTGGAGCACCTGAGGTCAGGAGTTTGAGACCAGCCTGGCCAACATAGTGAAACCCTGTCTCTACTAAAAATACAAAAATTAGCTGGGCGTGGTGGCACACACCTGTAGTCCTAGCTACTAGGGAGGCTGAGGCGGGAGGATTGCTTGACCCTGAGAGGTGGAGGTTGCAGTGAGCTGTGATCACGCCACTGCACTCCAGCCTGGGTGACAGAGCAAGACTCTATCTCAAAGGAAAAAAACAAAAAGTCAAGAGCATAGGGAGTATTAAAATCAGACAGAACCAATGGTCTCTCATCTGAACAGCTCCATTTTTTTGCTATCATTATGTATTAAGGTCTATTTGCTACTAAACATTAATATTTGTACTAAAGTTTCAAGTGTACCACATAACATATTAGTGCTGACTTAGGTTTAATGTCCTTTGCTGTACACTATACTCGAATATTATACTTACATATCACAACAAAAGTATCTTTCTGCAAGGCAATTAATAATAATACTGCTTTAAAATTATAAAATGTGGGCCGGGTGCGGTGACTCATGCCTGTAATCCCAGCACTTTGGGAGGCCGAGGCAGGTAGATCACAAGGTCAAGAGATCAAGACCATCCTGGTCAACATGGTGAAACCCTGTCTTTACTAAAAGTACAAAAATTACCTGCAGGCGGTGGCACATACCTCTAGTCCCAGCTACTCGGGAGGTTGAGGCAGGAGAATTGCTTGAACCTGGGAGGTGGAGGTTGTGGTGAGCCGAGATTGTGCCATTGCACTCTAGCCAGAACAACAAAAGCAAAACTTCGTCTCCAAAAAAATTATAAAATGTGAAGATTGTTTTTATAATTTCACAACATCTGAATATTATTGTCTTTAAACTAAATAATAAATCACCATCACAACAAAAGCCCCACAACATAATCTGTTTCACTTTATAAAAAGCACTGACATTTATAAAATTGTCATAGTCAATTTATAAAACTGTAATAGCAAATTATTTTTACTCAGAATAGTACTAAATTAACAATATAATAAAAATATAGACCAGGTGTGACGGCTCATGCCTGTAATCCCAGAACTTTGGGAGGCCAAGGCAGGTGGACCACTTGAGGTCAGGAGTTCGAGACCAGCCTGGCCAACATGGTGAAACCCTGTCTCCACAAAAATACAAAAATTAGCTGGGCGTGTTGATGCATGCCTGTAATCCCAGCTACTTGAGGCAGCAGAATTGACTGTAATCCCAACTATTCAGGAGGCTGAGGCAGGAGAATCGCTTGAACCTGGGAGGCGGAGGTTTCAGTGAGCTGAGATCGCGCCATTACACTGCAGTCTGGGCATCAGTGTGAGACTCTGTCTCAAAAAAAAAAAAAGAAAAAAAGATAAAAGTAGAGACAATAGGGGCATCTTGGTGAATACCGAATTTAACAAAGCAGATTAAGAGAAAAAATTAGTTTCAAAAAATAATATTCAATTAAATCCCTAAGATCCAGGGCTTTGCAATAAATATGTAAATAAATCCCCAATATCCATGCTGAAAGTTTAAAAGAAATGCTAACGACAATTAAAGAAATACAACTTTTGCTCAGCTTTGCAGTAATCTAGAAACAAAGAATGTTTCTAATATTTAGACAGAAACTACAAAGCAACTTACAAGGAGAGACGTGTAAGGATGGCAGGATTCACCAGGAGCCCTGGGCTTGTCCACAGTACCCCCATGATAAACAATAACTCCATTGTGTAAATGCTTATGAACAAAGTATCACAGGACTTTTCCAATTTAAACATACCGTATTTTCTTTCAGACAATTCTTCAACTTATTTACATAGATCAGCGATATGATTATTCCATTTCTCTGAAAACTGAGCAAAAGTTGATTCTCAATAATATGTCCCTAGGTCAGAGCAGCACTAACATATGACTTATTTCCTACATTTTACATACTAACAGTCCACATCATTTTACTGCTTTTGGAAACATTTTTCCCTTTTTTGGTGGTTCTTAGAATTAGTTTAATGGGAGACTATAAGAGAAGTTTTAAAGTTTAGTACCTCTTTTTAACCTTTTAATTTCTGAAAAGCAGGAAGGCAGAAAAGATCAATCAAATTAAACACGACAACAGGGAGACCACAATGAGGAGGTCTCCGGGGGTCTTTTAGCAAACTTCCTAAAACATGTCTCAGCTGTGTGGAAATAAGATTTTACAGTGGCTGGTGGTGCAGGCCTGTAATACTAGCACTTCGGGAGCAGAGGTGGGCGGATCACTTTGAGCTCTGGGCAACAAAGCAAAAACCACTCTCCTCTCCCCAACCCCTTGCCTCCGCCCTCATCTCTACCAAAAATACAAAACTTAGCCGGACATGGTGGCAGGTGCCTGTAGTCCCAGCTATTCAGGAGGCTGAGGCAGGAGAATCACTTGAACCCAGGAGGCGGATGTTGCAGTGAGCCAAGGCCGCACCACTGCCAGCCTGGGTGACAGAGCAAGACTCCGTCTCAAAAAAGAAAAAAAGAAAAAAAGAAAAAAAAAAAAGGTTAAGTAAGAGGGACCCCAGACCTTAAAAATACAAGTTTAAGAGGGACCCTGACTGAGCGCGGTGGCTCATGCTGGGACATTGGGAGGGCGAGGCAGGCGGATCACGAAGTCAAGAGATCTAGACCATCCTGGCCAACATGGTGAAACCCCACCTCTACTGAAAATACAAAAAGTTAGCTGAGGGTGGTAGGTGCGCACCTGTAGTCCCAGCTACTAAGGAAGCTGAGGCAGGAGAATTGTGTGAACCCGGCAGGCGGAGGTTGCAGTGAGCCGAGGTAACGCCACTGCACTCTAGCTTGGGCAACAGAGCAAAACTCCATTGAGGCAAGGTTTCTCACTCTCAGGTCCGAGGGGTTCAATAACCGGGCCCATAGGGAGGTGTGAGCCCCCTGAAACGATGCAAGGTTTTGTGTGGAGAGCGTGCACATGCGTTTCTGGGAAAATGGTCCACAGCTCTTTCTCAGCAGGCTCCATACAAAAACGGTTAGAACTCTTGCTACAGAGCCGTGGGAGCAGCCAGGTGAGGGGCCTGCCAAGGGCACTCTGGGGACTACCTGGGCAGTCTTGAGCCCACCTGGGTAGTCCTGAGCCCACTGTTGACTAGGCAGGCTGCGCTGCTTGGCATTTGCAGAGCTGAGGGGATGGGGCATGCAGGGACTGTGAAATTGCCCTGAGATGACCCACAGTCCTCAGCTGGGAAGTGAGGGGTGTGTATCCTGCAGCATCCTCCATCCCTAGGGCCATGGGGCCAGGAGAACTGGCCCTTGTAGCAAGTGAAAAGCCTATTATTGACTCCCTCCCTGGCCATGTAGACAGTGAACCAAAGGCACTCATATCAAGTAAATGCCTTGGTCTCTGTGACCGAGGTGGCCAGTAGGCATTCCCAGGTGCAGGGAAGGTCCTGACACCAACATATGCACCTGGTCACCTGAGGAAAGAGAAAGGACTATCTAAGGGGATGGGGATGAGCTGGGTGTGGAGTGGTCCTTATGGGTCTTGGTGAGCAGGACGGGGAGCAGCATGAGCCAGGCCTCAGGGCAGGACAATCAGGAGATGGCCTGGAAAAAGTGCTGAATCCACGAGGCTTCAAGGCTGTACAGAGAGGGAGGCGGGATAGGCTGGGAAGTCCCGAGGTCTGAAGATTGGCCCTGGCAGGCAGAAACCAGGTAAGATGGGCAGTTACCTGCATCCTGGGGGGCCAGATGCATCCTTAGCCCAGAGTAGGCACCAAGATTTCTGGCTCTGGGTGTGACCTCAGTCTGGGGAAAAGCCCCAACCCCCATCAGGACCACCTGCCCCCCAGAGTACTTCAGATACTGAGCCCAAGCAGGGGCAGGAAGCTGGACTGATGCCTGGGGTATCCCAACAAAGTCCCTGCTTCCCCCAAGCTATGGGGCTAAAGGGGGATTACAGCCCAAACCCCATATGCTGGTTCTCAGACTAACATTGAGCCCTCAGTGCCCAAAGGGAGATTTAATCAGCACACTTTCCAGATGGGAAAATGACCTCAGAGAAGTGCAAGAGCCTTGCCCAATGCCCCAGACCAGGGCTCTAGGCCCAGAGTGTTCTTTTGTCACTGTGTCCAGAGGGCAGCAGCTACTCTGATGTACCCACCTGAGCCTGGCAACTTTCTCCAACTTTGGAAGCCCAGTAGCATGGCGCATGTCCACAGATGCACCTGGCATGAGGCGCACCCAGAGGGACAGAGGCAGATGAGTTTCACTTCCTCCACTGGATTGTGAGGGCCTCCAAGGAGACAAAGATCTGCTTGTAAAGGCAGCGGACAGTGAGCAACCTGGGGTGGTTTAACTCTAGATGGATCTGCAGTGCCTAGATGGGACCTGTCTCAGACAGAGCTCAGTTCTGCAGGTCACTTGAGGCATGGAAAGGTCACAGCTACCAAGTATAGGAGTCTGGATTCAAAGCCAACAGCATAACTCCAAAGTCTCTGCCCTAGCCCCTGGACCACCCACCTCTCGGAGTCACCCTTGCAAGCTCATTAGATGCTCAGGCCAGCAGCACAGCTGGCCAGGGCCAGGGAAACTTGGGGAACCTCAGAGGACCCCTAGGTATTCCAAACTAATCCTGGCACCACTGCCCCACACCATCCTTCTTCTTGCATTAACCTTACCCCTTACACAGAGCCTGGGCCACTTAACTTGGCATCAAACAGATGCCTCAATAAATCAGAGTCTGATCTTCTTAAAAAAAAAAAAAAAAAGACTTAACAGATATACAGTTGCAAGTTAGAATACTAAAGAACATAAACATACAACAACTTAATGAACATATAAATTCAATATATAGCCAATCATTGTAACTATGACATAATAGAATATTAAAATACTATTTTCAAAATGTATACAAGCTTAATGATCTATTTATATCCAAAATATGAATCATCAACATAATTTGCCACTAATATCTCATTCAGTCCCTTCACAGGACACATCATCCACTAGGAGTTAACAGATTAGCAGCTGACAGGCAGTGACACACAGCAAAAACGAAAATGAAGAGATGATTTTTTTTTGTTTTGAAATAAAGAAAGTTTTAAAGCTAAGAGAAACCATTGAATTACTAAGTCATTAGCACTAATTTTGAGCCAACTAACTAATTAATGTGAGATGAAACAATGTCCTATGCTTTGGTAAATTCAAACCATGTTTAAACAATGTCTATAATGCGACTTTCAAAAAGCTCCTGGCTTTACAAAGGTGAGATTATAATGTAGTAATACATGCTAAAGCATGTGCCCCTGCAGATGAGCATGTTGTAACTTTCATCAGCCACACTGAGAGTCCAGAAGATGAAGGAAAAGGTCGTGGATTTCACTGAGAACTTACCAGAGTTGAACTCCCTCACTTTCTGTTGCCCAACATTGGCAGGTTCTGGAACTGGTGGCTCGTTGGTCTTTGGTCTCTTAGAAGATGGAGAATAATCATCATCTTGAAAAAGAAAATGGTCATTACTGAAGGAATCATCTTAGGTTACAGCCACCTCCTAGTCAATTCCCAACATTCAAAAGGTAAGTGGCTTTAAAACTATTTTGAGTATTAATAATTATTCCTGTATTATGATCATCAGCATACCTTTTTCTAGTTACATCTGAAATTTTATTTTTTTGGGATGTGCTCGAGTGAATACTGTTTTATCCTCTGTCTTGCTTCATTATTTTTTAGTTTGCTTCATTTGAATCATCATTACAAATCTCCCCTTGCCCTCAAATAATTCTGAAATTGCTGCCAAGAACTATATTCTGTTTTAAGGTTTTTCAGAAAAAACTTTCAACAAAGACAGCCACCTAAAGTTATACAAATACAGAAGAAAGGGGATATAATAAAGCTTAGATTGGAAAAAATATTTAAGCTTATACAAAATTCAAGCATACATAAACAAGGGAAGCTGGATAATTGTATGTTCAAATACTTTTAATAAGGTCAAAACATATATGCTTAAAGAAATAGGGCTGGCTGGGCGTGTTCGCTCATGCCTGTAATTCCAACACTTTGGGAGGCCAAGACAGGCAGATCACTTGAGGTCAGGAATTCAAGACCATCCTGGCCAACATGGTGAAACCTCATCTCTACTAAAAATACAAAAATTAGGCCGGGCGTGGTGGCTCACACCTGTAATTCTAGCACTTTGGGAAGCTGAGGTGGGCAGATCACCTGAGGTGGGGAGTTCGAGATCAGCCTGACTAACATGGAGAAATCCTGTCTCTATTAAAAATACAAAATTAGCCAGGTATGGTGGCACATGCATGTAATCCCAGCTACTCAGGAGACTGAGGCAGGAGAATCACTTGAACCCAGGAGGCGGAGGTTGCAGTAAGCTGAGATGATGACATTGTACTCTAGCCTGGGCAACAAGAGCAAACTCTGTCTCAAAAACAAAAACAAAAAAGTATTAGCCAGATGTGGTGGCACCTGTAATCCCAGCTATTTGGGCAGCTGAGGGAGGAGAATCGCTTGAACCCAGGAGATGGTAGTTACGGTGTGCTGAGAACGTGCCACTTTACTCCAGCCTGGGTAACAGAACCAGACCCTGTCTCAAAAAAAATTGGGCTATATTATTTATGAAACAGATACTGTTGACTCAGTCACCAGAAAGCCAAGGTCGCCAACATTAGACAAATTCGCTGGAGGACCTATGTATGTGCTTTGAAAGACAAAACGCTTTTGTAAAGAATATGGTATTTTAGAAAAACATAATCACATTAACAACTAACAACACTGTAAAATTAACTATCTAGAGACATAATCTCATTCTATTGCTCAGGATGGAGAGCAGTGGGATGATCAAAGCTCACTGCAGCCTTCAGCTCCTGGCCTCAAGTGATCCTCTTGCCTCAGCCTCTTAAGTAGTTTGGGCCACAGGTGGACACAGGTACACCTGACTCTTTTTTGCTTGTTTTGTAGAAGCAGGGTTTCACTACATTGCCTAGGCTGGTCTCAAGCTCTGGAGTCTCACTCTGTCGCCCAGACTGGGGTGCAGTGGTGCGATCTCGGCTCACTGCAACCTCCACCTCCTGGGTTCAAGAGATTCTCCTGTCTTAGCCTCCCGAGTAGCTGGGACTACAGGCATGCGCCATCATGCCCAGCTAATTTTGTATTTTTAGTAGAGATAGGGTTTCTCCATGTTGATCAGGCTGGTTTTGAACTAACCTCAGGTGATCCGCCCACCCCAGCTCCCCAAAGTGCTTTGATTCCAAGTGTGAGCCACCACACCAGGCCTAATTTTTGTATTTTTTGTAGAGACTGGGTTTCACCAAGTTGGCAAGGATGGTCTCGAACTCCTGACCTCAGGTGATCTACCTGCCTCAGCCTCCCAGAGTGTTGGGATTACAGGCGTGAGCCACCGCACTTTCTTATGTTATTAAATAGCCTACCCCAGGAGGGTGCGATGGCTCACGCCTGTAATCCCAACAACTCTAAAGGCCAAGGTGAAAAGATTGCTTGAACCCAGGAGTTAGAGACCGGCCTGGGCAACATAGCAAGACCCCTATCTCTACCAAAACCACAAAAATTAGGCCAGGCGAGCATGGCGTCCGGCAAATTTTTGTATCTTTCGTAGAGATGGGGTTACGTCATGCTGCCCAGGCCCGTCTTGAACTTCTGAGCTCAAGCTATCCTCCTGCCTCGGCCTCCCAAAGTGCTGGAATAACAGGGCAAAGGCAGCCTCATGTTTTCTTTAAGCAGTCCCTCCCGGTTGTACACTTGGATAGTTTTTTCTTTTTTTTTTTTTTTTAATACAGGGTTTACCTCAGTCTCGCAGGCAGGAGTGCTGTGGTGGGATCATAGCTCACTGGAGCTTTGAACGTTGGTGTTCAAGTAGGTGGGAGGCTGAGGTTGGACTACAGAGATGGGGTTGCGCCATATTGCTAGGCTGCTCTCGGCCTGAAGGGATCCTCCCACCCCGGCCGCGCCCGGACATTCTTTTCTATTTTTGACCGACATAAATACTGTGCTGGGTGGGAGTTTATCAGCTACCCCTTTCCAGCCCGCAACACACAAGAACTAGCCGAGAGGTCGCCATTACCAGGTTCCACTCTGAGAAGACTGCCCAGCTCCAGGAACTGTACCGCCAGTGACGTGGCAGAAGGCGCCCCCCTAAGATGCCGCAAAGGCCCGCCCCTCACGCGGAGCCAATCGGAACTCGAGGTGGGAGTGCTGGGTCTTCCAGGAGCGCGCTTGCGTGTGAGGGTGACTCCAGGCGGCCTGCTGGTAGGTCATGTCCGCAGGCTTCAATCCAGCGGCCGCCACCCATAAGCTACCAGGAAAAGCTTTACCTCCACCTGGACTACTATACCTGCCTGACTTCCCGGCCTGCGGGGTCCGCGCAGCAAAGACTTGACGCTACTGGAGCAGGCGCTGTGCACCTACTGGCTGGCGCCTGGTGGGTACCAGCGCAAGGTCGCCCAGAAGCTCCTCAGTGGCCGCCGCAAGTGCCAGCCAGCACCAGCTGCAGCCCCGGCGGCGAACTCGCCTCAGCTGAGCCTAGGTACGTGCACCCCCCAACACTTCCCCCAGCCAGGTTCCGGGAACCTCGGGAGCGTCCCCCACTGCCCGGTGCCACTGGTGCTGGGCAGGGAGGGTCGGCCCCCTTTGAGGCTGCCCCGCATCAGGAAGCTGCACCAGCTTGACCTCTGACTGCCGTTGCAATAGCATTAAAACCTTCGGAACTTTGTAGGTGGGTAGAAGGGGCTAGGAAATAAAGAAAACATCTTTTTAAAAATATATATAAGAGATTGACCGGGCGCAGCGGCTCACACCTGTAATCCTAGCACTTTGTGAGGCCGAGGTGGGTGGATCACGAGGTCAGGAGCTGAAGACCAGCCTGGCCAGCGTGGTGAAACCCCGCCTCTACTAAAAATACAAAAATTAGCTGGGCGTGGTGGCGGGCGCCTGTAATCCCAGCTACTCGGGAGGCTGAGGCAGAGAATTGCTTGAACCCGGGAGGCGGAGGTTGCAGTGAGCCGAGATTGCGCCTTTGCACTCCAGCCTGGGCAACAAGAGCAAAACTCCGTCTCTAAATAAGTAAGTAAATAAATAAATAAATAAGATTTTCAAGGCCAGGCATGGTGGGTCACACCTAAATAAGTAAATAAATTGGACTTTCAAGGCCAGGCATGGGGGGGTCATACCTATAATCCCAGCACTTTGGGAGGCCCAGGCAGAAGGATTGCTTGAGCCCAGGAGTTCGAGACCAGCCTGGGCAACAGGGCAAAACCCTGTCTCTACCAAAAGCACAAAATAAGCTGGGCATTGTAGTGCGCACCTGTAGTCTGAGCTACTCAGGAGGCTGAGATGGGAGGATGGTTTGAGCCCGGGAGGCAGAGGCTGCAGTGACCTGAGATGATCGTACCACTGAACTTCAGCCTGGGTGACGAGCCAGACCCTGTCTCAAAATAATAATAATAATAATAATAATAATAATAATAATAATAATAATAAATTCATACAGTTTAGTATGGTTTAGTAAGTTTCAGCAGGCAGATTGTCAGGGTAAGATGGATTGTTATATATATACGTACATATATAACAATATGTATATTTATATACTTATTTATTTTAGCAGAGATAGGGTCTCCCTATGTTGCCAGGCTGGTCTCAGACTCCTGAGCTCAAGCAATCCTCCTGCCTTGGCTTCCTAAAGTGCTCACATTGCAGGTGTGAGCCACCACACCTGGCCTATAAGGGGAATTTAAGGGACTCTCTACTATGATGTCCCTTCTCCCAGTCCATTTCCCCATGTAGAAGAGGGTTCTGCTGAGTGACTGGCATTTGGTTCTATTTCTCAGTGCTATGCACAGTGTAATGGACAATGCACAGACTGGCTCAGGAGCCCAGGGATTTCAGTTCCAGGCCAAGCTCATCCACTGACTGAGTCAGTCAAACCTCTTTGGATTTCAGATTCTTCATCTGAATAACATAGATAACACTTACCCCATAGTACACTGCAAAGATGACACATGATGGTGAACAAGTTAGTTTCCCTTTAAATATTAAGAATTAGGCCAGGTGCAGTGGCTCACACCTGTAACCCCAATACTTTGGGAGGCCGAGGCGAGTGGATCACAAGGTCAGGAGTTCAAGACCAGCCCGGCCAATATGGTGAAACCCCGTCTCTACTAAAAATACAAAAATCAGCTGGGTGTGGTGGTGGGCGCCTGTAATCCCAGCTACTTGGGAGGCTGAGGCAAGAGAGTCACTTGAACCCCGGGAGGCGGAGGTTGCAGTGAGCATAATCACACCGCTGTACTCTAACGCCTGGGTGACAGAGTGAGACTCGGTCTCAAAAAAAAAAAAAGAAAAAAGAATGAGATTGGAGAAGGCCTTCATTCCTCCTAGAAATATGGATTTCACTGTTGCCTACCGCACAGGGCCTTCACCATCTCTGCCGTCTGGAGAATTTATTCCCATCGGGAATCTCCCACCTGGCAGTTGGACCGTGCTAGTAGCCTGTCCATTTCCTGCAGAGAAAAAAGAGAGTTATTGGTAACATGCATATATATAAAACAAGTGATAATATTTGGATCGTATACAATACTCACGATGGTATAACAAAACAAAAAACGTAGAGGCTTAAAAATCTGGCTTTAAATTCCTTTTGTGTTTTGTTTGGCTTCACATTCTTGTTCTGTCACTTAATTTGATGGGAAACCTTAGACAAATTACTTAATCTGAGAATCAATTTCTTTTCTTTTTTTTTTTTTTTTTTTTTTGTGACAGGATATCACTCGGTTACCCAGGCTGTAGTGCAGTGGTGCAGTCTTGGCTCAGTGCAACCTCTGCCCCCGTGGGCTCAAGCAATCCTCCCACCTCAGCCTCCTAAGTCACTGGGACCACAAGTGTGCACCACCATGCCTGGCTAATTTTTGTATTTTTTGTAGAGATGGGGTTTTGTTATGTTACCCAGGCTGGTCTCAAACTCCTGAGATCAAGTGATCCTTCCACCTCAGCCTCCCAAAGTGCTGGGATTACAGGTGTGAGCCAACACGCCCGACTGAGATTCAATTTCTTTATCTGAAAAATGGGGATGTCTATAGACAACTGTAGCTTGTTCATAAAAGAAAAAAAAAGTATGAAAAATGGGGATAATATTTCACTATCTCTTAGGTAGTAGCTGTATCAATTAAAGTAATACGGAACCAGGTGCAATGGCTCAGAGACAGGGTGCAGAGGCTAAGGCAGGAGGATTGCTTGAGCCCAGGAGTTCGAGGTTGCAATGAGCTATGATCATGTCACTGCACTCCAGCCTGGGTGACAGAGTAAGACCCTGTCTCAAAAAATAAGAAGTAAAAAGATAATAATAAAATAGCATGGGTGAAATGTTGAGCACATGATAGATTTGCACTTACCTTTCTTCCTCTACACAAACCCTTGCCCCAGCTAGGCTTATTTAGACACTCTACCCTAAAATACATTTAGCACTTTCTACCCATCCTTCTGCTCATGCTGTTTCTCTGCCTCTTCCTCTCCACTTACTGAACTCTTATCAGTTCTTAGTGATTCTCACCATTATATGCTCCAGAAGGGAAGTATATAATACATACAGTTTTGACAGTATATCCCTGGCCCCTGCCATAAATGTGCAGTGATTATCACCAAATAGTTAAATGAGCATCTTTAGACTTGTTTGAATGCTTAAGAAAAATGATAGAATTAAAAAGGACTAGCCAGGCATGGTGGTTCACGTCTTGGAATCCCAGCACTTTGGGAGGCCGAGGCGGGCAGATCACCTGAGTGCAAGAGTTAGAGACCAGCTTGGCCAACATGGCGAAAACCTGTCTCTACTAAAAATACAATAATTAGCCAGGCTTGGTGTCAGGTGCCTGTAATCCCAGGTACTCAGGAGGCTGAGGCAGAAGAATCGCTTGAATCCGGGGGGCGGAGGTTGCAGTGAGCCAAGATCATGCCACTGCATTCCAGCCTGGGTGACAAGAGCAAGACTCCGTCTCAAAAAAAAAAAAAAAAAAAAAAAAAAAATTAGGCATGATGGTGCACACCAGTAATCTCAGCTACTGGGGAGGCTGAGGCAGGAGAATCACTTGAATCTGGGAGGTTGTAGTGAGCCCAGATTGTGCCGCTGCACTCCAGCTTGGGGGACAGAGTAAGACTCTGTCTCAAATAAAAAAATAGAAAAGGGTCTTTGCTTCAGCCCCCTTATTCCACAGGAGGAAATCAAGACCCAAAAAAGAAATATGACTTAAAATGCTGGTTAGCAGGAGACAGGACTAGATTCGGGTCTCTTTACTGTGTTGTTTCCAACAGGCCACACTAACTCAGCTTGATGCACCACTTCACAGTGTCTTTCCAAGAATGATCACTGTAACTTCTTTCAAGGCAGAGTCCTGGTCTTTTGATGTTCCTCAAGATCCTATCTTTGGCTGTCTTATCCTGACACATTCACACTGATTTCATCCTTTTTTTTTTTTTTCTTTGAGGCAGAGTCTCGCTCTGTTGCCCAAGCTGGAGTGCAGTGGCAAGATCTCGGCTCACTGCAACCTCTGCCTCCCAGGTTGAAGCAACTCTCCTGTCTCAGCCTCCTTAGTAGCTAAGACTACAGGTGCATGCCACCACGCCCAGCTAATTTTTTGTATTTTTAGTAGAGACGGGGTTTCACCATATTGGCCAGGCTGGTCTTGAACTCCTGACCTCGTAATCCGCCCGCCTCGGCCTCTCAGAATGCTGGGATTACAGGCTTAAGCCACAGCGCCCGGCCTATTTTCAGTTTCTTCAACAAATATATCTCAAGGGGAAAAAAACGGATCATCCTGGCGTGGTGTCTCAGGCCTGTAATCCCAGCACTTTGGGAAGCTTGATTGCTTGAAGCTGCAGGGATTGCTTGAGGCCGCAGTGAGCTATGATGGTACCACTGCACTCCAGCCTGGGCAACATGGTGAGACCTTGCCCCCTGCCCCACCAAAAAAACAAATAAATGAGTAAGTAGGGAAATAATCAGATTGAATCGGAATTAAGAACATACAATTGCAATGTATGAGATTTTGTCCCTAAATCAGCCAGCAAACGTTAAAAACCCTTTATGAGATGATAGATGAATTTGAACAGACTGGATATATTATTAAGCAGCACTGTTAGTTTTTTAGGTGAGAAACGGTAATTATTTTTTCGTCTAGCTGAAGGTTTAGAATAAAACGGGATACGTTTGGACCCACTTCAAAATGGCTCTAGGAGACGGGGAGAGTACGATTCTGCAGGAGCAGGACTGGCCACAAACTGGCAGCTCTTTAAGCTGGCCAACAAGTACATGGGAGCGGGGGTCATTCCTTGTTACATTCTCCTCTTTCCTTTTTTTTTTTTGCGATGAAGTCTCGCTCTGTCTCCCAGGCTGGAGTGCAGTAGCACAATCTTGGCTCACTACAACCTCCACCCCCTGGCTTCAAGCGATTCTCCTGTCTCAGCCTCCTGAGTAGCTGGAATTATAGGCCTGTGCCACCATGCCCGGCTAATTTTTTGTATTTTTGTGGAGATGGGGTTTCACCATGTTGGCCAGGCTGGTCTCCAACTCCTGACCTCAAGTGATCCACCCGCCTTGGCCTCCCGAAGTGCTGGGATTATAGGCGACAGCCACCGTGCCTGGCCTCTCATTCCTTTTTATAGGTTTGAAAGATTCCAGAGCAAGTTGAAAGCACAAGGCGGTGAGGCACCATGCACATTGAAAGCGACCTCCCCAGCTGGCCGCTGCAGGTGCATCCCGGAAGCGGGCAGAGGGGCCTCAGGCTCAATCCCACCAGGGCAGAGGGCCCCATCCCCTTTCCCAGCGCCCCCGGGTGACCAGCGGTTCAATGACCTAGCTTGAGCCATGCACCAACCAGGAGCGACAGCAAGGACAGCAGCGGTGATGAACAACCCATGCTGGCATCAGGACTAGCGCACCATGCTGTGCACACCCATGGCCCTGCTGCTCATCCGCCCTCAGGCACCAGGGTGGCAGTCGCCCCCTGCACACATGCGCATGCTACTCCACCACCCGCCCTTCACCCAACAATTCAGCAGGGGGAAACTGACAGAGGTGAGGGGTAGGACTGGCCACACCACCTGCAGGGCCACCCATGGAATTAAGGAAAAGCACGTTGAGGGTCCCTAGAGGCCCCTTCACTACTTTTTAAACCTTTGGACAGTTTACACTACCTTTAAAATTGCATTTGTGCATCATACCATTGCAAGACCACAAAGGAAGTTTCAACTTAACATTTATTGCACACTCACTTCAGGCCACTGCTGAGCCCCCAAAACACACAGCCTAGTAACATCAACATCACCTTCAAGGACTGCAGAGATAGACTAACAACTATATAAATAATATTGTGGAAACGCAGTTATTTGGGTGAGAAAAATATGACGCTAGAGGCTTTGGGATGAATATCTTGCATAAGCAAAAGTTCAGAAACTTGAAAATACAGTTAGCCTACAAATCTCAAATTTAGCCCCGTAACTGTAGCCTTTAGTCACCACACCTTCAAGCTCTCTCAACTCCCTTGCCTCTAGTTTACTCCTCTTCCCATTTCCTAAAACTTAACTTTATGGGGGGAGCATTTTAGCAAGGCTATTTCAAAAGCATGAAAAGTCCAACTGATCCAATGAATTTACTCAGAAATTAACACTAACAGGGATGCTCTCAAAATTTTAAATTACTTAAGCTTTGTATTAGCATAAAAATTTTAAAACCAAATGCTTAATAGGGTACTGTTGAATAATTTAACATATGTCCACATAAAATTAAACTATTAAAATCTGCTTTTCAAGAAATATTTAATGTAGGTAATATATGCTTATCTAACGTGGAATTTTATGTCACTGCTGCTAAAGCAAAACATCCTGTTCACTGGGTGAAAGACCTGCTTTATGTATGTACACTTCAGTGTAATTTTTTAAAATACTGTAATTATAATCTCAGAACTTCCGAATTTCAACAGATGCCAGTGTTCTCTTCTTTTCTCATATGGGAAAATTCCTTTGAAACTCATTTGAAGCATGGACAAAAACTCCACAGCTGTATTCCTCAGGATCACTTTGCAGAATCTTCAAGACTCAGAGAGGAAGCTTCAATTCAACCTTTCAGGGAAGGCATTCCAGCTCACATGATCTCATCAACCAAGATAATGTTGGTGGCAATCACAGCGCTGAAAGGGGGACAAAAATTAGATGGCTCAGATGATTAAAAGCCCTGATTCGACTTAACTTCCCACTTCCAACTAAGCTGCACACATTACATCCAATTAAATTTCCCCCTTCCCCTCTACACATCAGAGGGTTAGTTTGGTTTCCGTACTTTCAGCTGATTACATTGTTCATGGGGGAAAAGAAGCAACTAAACAGGACACACCAAATGAAAAGAGTATGATGATTCTCTAACAGTTTACAGTTTTCAGTTTCCCAAACTTACCAGGAGTGGATGAAGCTGTTTCTTTACACAATTGTTATCCCGTAATGCCTACTTCTGCTGCTACCACTGGCTCACCTAGAAGGCAACCAAACCTTAAAATAAGTTCAGTCAATAAGAACCAACGATATTGTGTGATTGTGTGTGGCTTTGCTTATCACTGATGACTCAATTCCGCCAGTATTAACTATGAGAATTCAAAGCTTCTCTGTTAGCCCAGTTTTCTACTCTGAACCATGAACCCTGTCCACAATATTTGAGGAGTGTCTGACTTCTACTTAGAAGACCTGAACATCCCTCTCTTCTGGATACATTTCTGTTTACCCATAGTAAAGTATAGTACTGCGACTATAATCTGGCTAAAATGGACTGATCATTTCCCTCATTCCAGAAACCTTTTTTATTAAATAATAATGTTGACAACAATAGGTCTTGCACATACTGCATGGACGTACCTGTTATCTGTCTTCTACTTTGTACTTAATTTGTGTTGTTTTGTTACAGGGGACTAAGATCAGGGCTGTCACCATTTCATTAGATTTCTAGATCCCCTCTTCTGGCACTATTTGCTATCTTTAGCTGTTTTTCACTCATGAATATAATCACCCAATCTATTTTCTTATCATAGTACTTGATTAAAAACTGAGTAAGGTGGCCGGGTGCGGTGGCTCACACCTGTAATCCCAGCACTTTGGGAAGCCGAGGCGGGCAGATCATGAGGTCAGGAGATCGAGACCATCCTGGCTAACACAGTGAAACCCCATCTCAACTAAAAATACAAAAAATTAGCCGGTGTGGTGGCAGGCGCCTGTAGTCCCAGCTACTTGGGAGGCTGAGGCAGGAGAATGGCATGAACCCGGAAGGCGGCACTTGCAAGTGAGCCGAGATCGCGCCACTGCACTCCAGCCTGGGGGACACAGCAAGACTCCGTCTCAAAAAGAGAAAAACAAAAAACAGACAAACAAAAAAAACCCACTGAGTAAGGCAAATGCAATATGAAAATCCTTCAACAGTAATCTGAACCATCTACCACCACTCAACATCTCCAACCAAATTATCCCAAAACTACTCAGTCTACTCCCTTATTATATCTAATCATTCCATTTTTTATTAATATCCCATTTTATCCCATTTTTAGAACCTAGAGTTCCCTAATAGTACTAGTATCAAATTGAAAAGCAAAAGATTTTTTTCTGGTCCCCATTTTTAATCTTTCCCGGCTTCGACTCTCATGTATTACATCTAGTTTTCCCTCTACAAAAAGTTGCATTCTCTTACCTGTGTTCAGGTTCACACCCACGAGCTGAACTGATTCTGAATGTTCTTCTTAAATTTTAACTAATGTTTCCTGAAGGTCAGAACCAGAATTCTGAGCAAGAACCTAAAGTAAACAAATTTAATTCTTGAGAAAACAGGAAGTAAGAATTGATAGTTAAAAAAAAAAAAAAAGACATGGCTGGGCACGGTGGCTCACGCCCGTAATCCCAGCACTTTGGGAGGCCCAGGCGGGTGGATCGTAAGGTCAAGAGATTGAGACTATGCTGGCCAACATGGTGAAACCCCGTCTCTACTAAAAATACAAAAATCAGCTGGGCATTGTGGCACGTACCTGTAGTCCCAGCTAGTCAGGAGGCTGAGGCAGGAGAATCGCTTGAACCCGGGAGGTAGAGGTTGCCATGAGCCGAGATCACACCACTGCACTCCAGCCTGGGCGACAGAGTGAGACTCTTGTTTCAAAAAAAAAAAAAAAAAAAGTGCAAAAGAAATCTCAGCTGGATGCAGTGGCTCATGCCTGTAATCCCAGCACTTTGGGAGGCCAAGGCAGGTGGATCACCTGAGGTCAGGAGTTTGAGACCATTCTAGCCAACATGGTGAAACCTCATCTCTACTAAAAATACAAAAAAACCCAAGCCGGGTGTGGTGGCAGGTGTCTGTAATTATAGCTACTACAGCTACTAGGGAGGCTGAGGTTGCAGTGGGCCGAGATCACACCACTACGCTCCAGCCTGGACAACAAAAGCAAAACTCACAAAGTTCTCAAGAAACAACAACAAAAGAAACACAAAAAATCTATTGCATGAAGACAGAACATTTATGTTCCCTTCAGAGAATAACCAGACACAAGTTACTGATCAACTCTCTCATCTACCCCAAAGCAAGCAGCAATACACCAGTCATAAACTATACTTCAAAATTAGTATATAATAGAAAACAATGATATCAGTTTAACTAAAACCAAAACAAAAAGCAAGTTTGTACTCAAGTATAACCCCTAATACTGCAAATATTAAACTACAGGTTCTCTCTTGCCATCTGAAATGTCAGCTATTCAGGCCTCCCAGAGAAACCAAATACATCTGGATGATGAGGGATACCTGTTCTAGAGTCAGGAAGAAAACTGATCAAACTTGCTTATCCAAAATCCACATTATCAATAAAGCCTACATTATCAAAAAGGTTTGATGAGCTGAATCTTCTGGAAGATTGACTGTTTAAGGCATGTACACCTTGGGAATAACGAGCAACGCATCAGCAAATGCTTGGACTCCAAGCTGTGCCCTGCCCTTAACACTGAGCTTATATTTAATCACACAGCCTGTTGGATGGGGAAAAAAAAATACTAAGAAAACTGTAGAACTAATTTTATGAATAACAAAATATACATATGAAAGCCATTACTTTCTTACAAATTCACTATGACCACATCAATTTAAGTGCTGCATTTGAAAGCCACAATACAAGCGACTAACATATCAAATAGGAGAATGGCTCAACCAGAATGGCTTCACTAGCCACTGGCAGCTCTTTCAACAGATCAGTATTAGTTCATTTATTTGTATTCACCTTTAATAATGATACGCTATGAAAAACCTTAGCATACCATCAGTCATTCTAAAGGGAAGACTGCTTTTGCATGGTGTCTGGCTGTGTAAACTACTGATAAAAGAACACAGTATTCAGCCATGCTTTTCAGACCAGCAAAACAATATAATAGAATTGAAATATGGTGAGGACCTTACCATCATCAATAGCAATTTTGACAGCCCTCAAGCCATCCCTTACTGCATCTTTGATCTAAGTGTGGGCTTATTTGGTCCTTTGATCAATAATGTGACAGAATGAGGGTTGTTAACACTTCTCAATAAAGGTGAACTCCTATATGTAGAAGCAACATGATTGTGCAAAGAGTGAAGAGAGAAGAGGAACCTACAGAGAATGACAAGCAGCATATTAGTAAGGAACAAACTTGATCACATTAAACCAAATTATCTCTTTTTGAAAAATCACATATAAATGTGATTTCTCCCATCAATGGCTTCCCATTACTACACCTAAACCTTCAAAATGTATATAAACAAAAATCTAATCCTGAATTTCAATTAATTTTTCTGCTAAAGACTTCCTGAACCAGGCACAGTGGCTCATGTCTGTAATCTCAGCACGTTGGGAGGCTGAGGGTGAAGGACGGCCTGAGCCCAGGAGTTTAAGACCTGCCTGGGCAACACAATACGACCCTGTTTTCTACAAAAATTACAAAAAAAAATTAGCCATGCATGGTAGCACATGTCTGTGGTCCCATTTGCTCAGGGGCCTGAAGCAGGAGGAACACTTGAGCCCAGAAGATGAGGAAGATGAGGCTGCAGTGAGCTGTGATCACACCACTGCACTCCAGCCCGGCAGGAGTGAGACCCTATCTCAAACAAACAAAATAAAAATAATTCATGAGCTAAAAAAGTTCTATTGCCTTCAAGAAGAAAATACACTTACCAATGTATACCCATATACAAGTCCTACATGTCCCAAGCAGTCAGGACTGAGGTCATCAAAAGAATTCAGGGCCACCCCACCCCAAGCAAGAGTCAGCCTGAAATAGCATTTTAAGGGAGATGGATAAGCAATGTTACCACTGAAGTTCAAAGAGAAGACAAGTAATTTTTAGGAAGGAATTTTTCAGAATTACACACAAAATTACATTTTAAAATGTAAAACCTAAGCCTTTTAATTTGCCATCAACCAGCTGAAAACTAGTCTTTTAACCCTCCATTTAAACCACTCTCCCCAAGTCAGCAAATGAAATCTAAAAGTAGACAAGAACTCTTTGTTGGCCAGGCATGGTGGCTCACACCAGTAATCCCGGCACTTTGGGAGGTTGAGGTAGGTGGATCACTTGAGGCCAGGAGTTTGAGACCAGCGTAGCCAACATGGCAAAACCCCATCTCTACTAAAAAAGCAAAACAAAACAATTCAGCGGGCATGGGGGCAGACACCCGTAATACCAGCTACTTGGGAGGCTGAGGCATGAGACTCCTAGAACTCAGGAAGCGGAAGTTGCAGTGAACCAAGATCATACCACTGCACAACAGAGCAAGACTGTCTCAAAAAATAATAATTTTTTAAAAAAACCTTTATTGTGGTGAGCTCTTTGGGAGGAGGTATACTGAATTCAGAGACAAAAAGTAAAATAATGTTTACAAGGCGCAAGAGGGAGGGAGAAATGGGGAGGAACTATTTAATGGGTATACAGTTTCAGTTTGTGATGATAAATTCTAGAGATGTACAGTGCTGATGGGTGCAAAATAATGTGAATATAGTTAATGCCCATTAATTATACAGTTGAAAAACCCAAAAATAAAGTATAAGGAAAAAGAAATAATCCCAATTTATTTGCAAAATAAGTAAAAGTCAAATTACTTGGATAAATCTGCTACTCATACCTCTCCATATTTCTCCTTTTAGCTCTGCGCAGAGCGACTACGCCTTCTTTTGAAAGAGCATCTGAGGAAAAGGGGTCAATTCCCTATAACAAAAATAAAAATTAGTTTCAACATCTTCTACCTTAAAAGTAAAAAGGATGATACATACTATTTCGTTTATACAATGAATTTTCATTCTCACCTTTTGATTAATAACAAATCCTTTACTGAATCACCACAGACTTTGCTTTTCAGTTCTATTATTTGTTTTAACTCTATCTTCAATGAATTTTCTTTCAGCTTTTATGAGTTTTTCTCCCTTTTCTGCACTCTTGTTAAAAAAAAAAAAAAAAAAAAAGCCAGAATTCACTTCTCTATTAAGAAGAAAAAAAAGTTACAGAAAGTAGGGAAACATTTATTTTTTGAGAAGAAAATAGCTTCTGAAACTGTATTAGTCCTAAGATTTAACAAACAGTTCACTGAGCTCCAATCCTGCCCCTTGCACATCTTCAGAGGCTGTTTCCTATAACTCTCCCAAACCAATTTGAGGATTATTGTCCTTACAGTGGGAAACGAAGTTTCACAAAAAAGTAACTCACCTAAAGTACGAAGCTCCTCCATTTCACTGTTAAGGGGCTATAAACTTAAGTTTTTTCATATTCTAATGACATGTTACAAGTGAGGATGTATGCATCCTCCACCCTTTTTTTCTATCAGGATGCTATGCTCCGTGATCCAAAACAAGCCCTCTGATTAAGCTGTTCAAACACACAAAAAATTATGGTTATTGATCTCCAGATGGATGTGTGTTAAACACTGAACTGAGAAGGTATTGATAATTTTCATATAGTCAGCTTTGTTTCTTGAATTACTTGAAGATCCTATGCTGTACAGAAAAGTCTGCAGAGATAGTCTCCCTGGTAGGCTGTCAAACTGTGATGACATCCTTTAAAAATATATTTTCTGCCAAGCGCCTATAATGCCAGCACTTGGGGAGGCAGAGGTGAGAGGACACCTTAATCCCAGGAATTCAAAACCAGCCTAGGCAGCATAGGGAGACTCCATTCTCCACTAAAAGAAGGGAAAAACGAACACAAACATGTTTTCTAACTAAGTGTTTGAAAAAAAATTTTTTTAATTCCTCTGCTGCTTCTCATTATGCTTTGTACCTAGCAATTCAATAAATGCCAAATGACTGATGTTCACTTTTCAGAACAATTCTAACCATAAATACAACATAACATTCACTGTATTTCAGGAGAAAATATTACTAAAAGTAAAAACAATATTCACCAAGCAATTTATCCAACTTATATCTGCAGGTAAATATACAATATTTTATATCCAAATATATTAAAAATTTTGCCAACAGTATATATTGTACAAAGCACCCTAAATTTCAAAACACATTTTATTATTATTTTTTTTGAGACAGAGTTTTGCTCGTCACCCAGGCTGGAGGGCAATAGTATGGTCCTGGCTCACTGCAACCACCACCTCCCAGGTTCAAGCAATTCTCCTGCCTCAGCCTCCCAAGTAGCTGGGATTACATGTGTCTGCCACCATGCCTGGCTAATTTTTGTAATTTTAGTAGAGACGGGGTTTCCCCATGGTGGCCAGGCTGGTCTCGAACTCCTGACCTCACGTGATCCACCCACCTCGGCTTCCCAAAGTGCTGGGATTACATACAGGCATTAGCCACCACACCTGACCATTAGTATTTCAGTCTTCTACCACCTACCTTGTATCAGTTTCAGATTTATGTTTCATCTCCATGATCACAAAACCATAAAAAGATCAATAGTTCATCTTTTCTTTTAATGGCCAAAATGGAGCCCACTACAGCCTGCAATAGAAGGATAACCATTAAGTAAATTCAATTTGCGGCAGCAGAAATATGTTGCTTTTCAGAAGGCTAAAGTAGACAGTTTCTTCATTTTACAATCTCTACACTGATTTGTCTTCTTCTATAAGCAGATAGAATACATTATATATAAATAGCTGTTACCTTTCTGAAATCAATCTGTAATTCACAAACATTAACATTCCTTAATATTAACATTCCTCCTGGTGTTTCATTAAAAATACTGGTAACTGGAAGCTTTCTAACAACAAAATCTCCACTTTATAAACCTTTTAATGAAAGCTCCAATTTTATAACCTGGTTAGGTATACTATTATTTGAATTTCCTCATTTTACTTTTTAGAGACACAGATTAGGTATCACTCACAAAAATGAACCTACATAGCACCTTGTAATTGAAATTGGTAATTATATTTATGTTTCTACTATCAGAGATTTTCTGTATAGGTGTACCATAACACACACACACACAAAATTTAATATATATCTCTGTTAAGACATCTGCAAATTCAACGTGAACTTTAGTACGAAGAGATGCTCTGGCCACATCTTTAAGTGTTTCCTTGTCCATCTCTCTGCTTACTTTGACTTCTTCCAAAAACTGAAGGGCCTTTTCCTTCACAGCTTCAAATCCTTCAGTGATTATCCTGGGATGAAGGTCCTACAATAAACACACAATAACACTCCCATCTTCAATTAGGTGCAACTACAGTTCATGATAAAGTTCAGATAATTCTTGGAGGGATATTCTGGATCATCATACCTTTGAACACGCAGTAACATAATGTGCTGGCTTTCTGAATACATTTAAAAGGATAAACATTCCTTTCAATGCAGAGGAGAAGAACAGGCAATGCTCTAGCACAGGGTCAAAGCCAAGGGAACTATAAAGCACACTTGGGTGTTCACTGTGCAAACCACCCCGAATCATGCCAAAACCGACACTGTGTCCCAACAACTCGCAGATGGTAGCGTTATTCTATTTTTTCTATAGGTAAGCTCAAACTAATTCACGTAATTTACTAATAAAAATAAAGACTGAATAAAGACTGTCTGCTCTCTTCTGCCAGGATATTCTGACAATAGATTCATAGTCCTTGAGGTTTGTTTTAAACCTTGGAACTAGTCAGGGCTAAAAAAGTGGAATTTATCCAAATGTAAGCTTTTGGTTGGCTTTTTCCTAACAAATAAATATGCCTAGTCCTAAACATCCCGTTTTAAAATCTCAATTATTAATCTACACTAAAGACAGATACAAATCACATAGGCAATTCAACTTGATTATAAAATTATTCTCAGGTCAAAGAAGGTTCCATAACCTGTCCAAGGTCACAATTAATTTATTTTAGACCAGGATGAAGATCCAGATTTAAGCCCCCTAATTCTACTCTATGGCCTCAGCTAGTATTAACAACACATCAATTTGTATAAATAAGTATTTGACACATCCTATATACAATGAAACATTACAGAAACGAGTTGTGCGCCGGGTGCGGTGGCTCACGCCTATAATCCCAGCACTTTGGGAGGCCAAGATGGGTGGATCACCTGAGGTCAGGAGTTTTGAGACCAGCCTGACCAACGTGGAGAAACCCCATCTCTACCAAAAATACAAAATTAGCTGGGCGTGGTGGCGCATGTCTGTAATCCCAGCTACTCGGGAGGCTGAGGCTGGGAATTGCTTGAACCCAGGAGGCGGTGGTTGCGGTGAGCCGAGATCACACCATTGCACTCCAGCCTGGGCAACAAGAGTGAAACTCCATCTCAAAAAACAAAACAAAACAAAAAACAGTTGTGCATACTTCAGAAATGTAGAGATCCGCCTGTTTCAGTAGCTCTCCAATGATTAGGACGTTGGAAGTCGTACCATCCCCAGTTATATAATCCTGGGCTGTTGCTACCTTTGCTATTAAGGAAGCTGTTGGGTGTTGAATTTGCTGAAAGTAGAAAAAGAATGAATCACTTAAAACAATATGAAGCAGTCTAAATATACCACAAATAAAATGCATGAAGGGCCTCTTTAAGTGCTATCTACTTGAAAAATCTACCCAAGAGTTTGGCTACAAATTACTAGGATTAAAAAGTCACAATTAGCTATCATGCACATGCAATTATAATGATCAAAACATTTTCATGTGTAATTTATTTCCCAGGTTATCTCTACTTTACAGATGAGGAAGCTTGAGGCTCAGTAAAAGCTTACTCAGATGACATAGCTAACACATAATTTTACATCCTTGCCTCTTTACGGCAAGTATAGGGCTCTAGTGAGAATAAGCCAGGTATCTCCTAAAATGAAAGCTCAGCAGCCTCCACTGTTACTCTGCAATGATCAAATAATTTAAAAGGAAAGGTCAGGTGCGGTAGCTCATGCCTGTAATTCCAGCACTTTGGGAGGCCACCGCAGGTGGATCCCTTGAACTCAGGAATTTGAAACCAGCCTGCGCTACGTGGCAAAAATCCTGTCTCTTAAAAAAAAAAAAAAAGGGAAACACTGTATTTTAGAGGTAAAATGGCATGTCTGCAGCTTATCTTCAAATGATTCAGGGGAAAAATAGAAAAGAAATGGAGCAACATGTAAACAATTGGTGAATCTAGGTAAAGGGCACACACATTATAATCACTACCATTGTAGGTTTATAATTTTTTCAAAGAAAACGGAAATACAAACTTCTGGAGACTGGAAAGAGGTTCCAGTGGGAGGGGACTTCTAAGGTGGTAGCAACAATTTATTTCCTTTTTTTTTTGTTTTTGTTTTTTGAGATGGAGTCTCGCTCTGTCGCCCAGGCTGGAGTGCAGAGGCCAGATCTCAGCTCACTGCAAGCTCCGCCTCCTGGGTTTATGCCATTCTCTTGCCTCAGCCTCCCAAGCAGCTGGGACTACAGGCGCCTGCCACCTCGCCCAGCTAGTTTTTTGTATTTTTTAGTAGAGACAGGGTTTCACTGTGTTAGCCAGTACGGTCTCGATCTCCTGACCTCGTGATCCGCCCGTCTCGGCCTCCCAAAGTGCTGGGATTACAGGCTTGAGCCACCGCACCCGGCAACAATTTATTTCTTAACTACAATGGTGGTTGTGTGTGTCCACTTTATAATTATTTCCTAAATTGTAAATGTTCAATGTGCTTCTCTCTACTTATGCTGTATTTCTCACACACTAAAACCCAAATAATGTTTTTTTTGTTTGTTTTGTTTTTTAATGTCAGTCTCACTCTGTTGCCTAGGCTGGAGAGTGCAGTGGCACAATCTTGGCTCACTGAAACCTCAGCCTCCTAGGTTCAAGCGATCAATTCTCCTGCCTCAGCCTCTGGAGTAGCTGAGACTACAGGCGTGCAGAACCATGCCCGACTAATTTTTGTATTTTTAGTAGAGACGGAGTTTCACCATGTTGGCCAGGGCTGATCGTGAACTCCTGGCCTCAAGTGATCCACCTACCTCGGCCTTCCAAAGTGCTGAGATTACAAGCATGAGCCACCGCACCCAGCCCCCAAACAATTCTGATGTCAAGTTTAACTGTGGTTCCACTTTTTTGCTAACGCAGGCCACCACTGAACCTACTAAAAAAAAAAAAAAAACTATACCTGCTAGGTTAGCGAGTCTTTGCTAAACATATTTCATCTGGATGTTGATGGCATGGTATACTACTAGCAAAACCCTAATTATTATTCTGTACTCAAACCAGCAGGAAATCATTTCCTTTTCTGGTATTTGAACTGCGAAGTTTTGGGAATTTAGGGATAAGTAAAACACATACTCCCATCAATAATCTCATATTCTCCATCCCTAAGACTTTAAAAATGTTAAAGCAAAGAGATTTCTCTCCCCTCCAGTTGGAGATGGAGATGAGACATTAACAGAGAAATTGCTGTTTTAAAAAGAGAAAAACCAGCCCCATGCGGTGGCTCACGCCTGGTAATCCCAGCACTTTGGGAGGTTGATTCAGGCGGATCACCTGAAGTCATGAGTTCAAGACCGGCCTGGTCAACATGGTGAAATCCCATCTCTATAAAGAATACAAAAATTAGCTGGGTGTGGTGGAGGGAGCCCGTGGGAGCCTGTAATCCCAGCTACTTGGGAAGCTGAGACAGGAGAATCGCTTGAACCCAGGAGATGGAGGTTGCAGTGAGCCACTGGACTCCAGGCTGGGCGACAGAGTGAGACTCTGTCTTAAAAAAAAAAAAAAAAAAAAAAGCCATAAAGAGAAAAACCATCCTCATGCATTTTGACCATGTGATTGTGTCAACCACCCTTAATTTTTCAGATTTTATTATAATTAATGTACAATTACAATCCTTTAGCTCAGACTGTGAATGGCAAAAAAGCAGGGATTCAAAGACAGGGCTGTCAGACTCCAGGCACTGTCAATACTATTACTGATTACATGTCACTTCTGAATGTTCTCCTTCCTTGAAAATGAACATTGCAAATCTTTCTACAAAGCAAAAGTTCTATGGAAAATCAAGACATTTCAGACCTAGCAGAGCACCTCTCACCATTTCGTGAAGCAGCACACTGCAGGACCATGCCTGGCTAATATTTGTATTTTTGGTAGAGACCGAGTTTCACCGTGTTGGCCAGGGCTGGTCGTCAACTCCTGTCTTTAGTAAGCCTGATGTCTCCAACGCCAGAAACAAGCCTGTTTAAGGGACAGAAATGAATCAGATTGTGACAAAAACGAAACTAATTAAAACGAAAACTAAATGAAAAAGTCCCATTAGAAAACGGGCTTTTTCGTCCGGCCGGGTGCGGTGTCTCACGCCTGTAATCCCGGCACTTTGGGAGACCAAGGCGGGTGGATCACGAGGTCAGGATATCGAGACCATCCTGGCTAACACGGTGAAACCCCGTCTCTACTAAAAATACAAAAAGAAAAAAAAAAAAAAAATTAGCTGGGCGTGGTGGTGGGCCCAGTTACTCGCGAGGCTGAGGCAGTAGAATGACGTAAACCCGGGAGGCGGAGCTTGCAGTGAGCCGAGATCCTGCCACTGCACTCCAGCCTGGGTGACAGAGCCAGACTCCGTCTCAAAAAACAAAAACAAAAAACAAAACCAAAAAAACAAAAAACAGGCTTTTCCCAGATCTCAGGGAGCCGGGGATATGGAGCTAGTTATCAACGAAAACTAAATTAAAAAGTCCTCTTAGAAAACGGGCTTTTCCCAGATCTTAGGGAGCCGAGAATATGGAACTAGTTATCTACCGCAGGCTGGAGGGCACGTGTAGTGCCCACCCCATCCACGCAGAGATTGTGCAGAGTCCTCAGGGTGCCTGGAAGTCCCAGAAGGCGGGGAACGCCGCACACTAGAGCCGCTTTTTTCTCCATGGAGACGGCATCAACGCAGAAAGAAATGGCCACGATGGTGGGGCTTAGCAGGGAAGAGGACCGGCCTGGGAGGACGTGGGGAAGGGAGGCTGCGGAGCCCCGAGGCGGCGGGCTCGCGTCCGCGGTCCTGGGCCCGGCGCGCAGTGCCCGCCCAGCCCTCCCGCCAGCCCAGCCTTACATCTTGATGGTGCCCTTGGGCCCCAGGTTGGTCCTCAGCACGTCCTGCAGACCCCGCGCCGCGCTGACGTTGACCGCCAGCGCTGCCTGCGCTCGGGCCACCTCGGCCTTGGGGTTCAGGGTCTTCGCCGCCGCCACAGCTGCTCCAGAGGAGAAAAAGAAAGCCAGGCGGCGCGCGGAGAGCTCAGAGCCGGCGCGCCGTGGCCGGGAGGCACTATGCGGTTCTTCCGGAAAAGTCGGCGCGCCCGGCCCGCCCCTAGCGTGCCCCCGCGCCACCGCCATTGAGCCACGGCCCGTGCGGCGCCCGCTCATTGGTTCGCGGCTGCATGGTGCCTGCGGTCCCACCCCTCGCGCCGCCCCAGCGACCGCAACGTTATCGCGTAAGGGAGCAACCTGTTCCCAGTAGTCAGTGCTACCTCGTTCCGGCGTTGTGGCTCAGTGAGACACAGCTTTGCGGACCCAGGAGTTAAGGATGCAGGCGGGGCTTGTGCTCCGCGCGGGGCAGGGCGTGTGGTGGGCCTCCTCCCGCCCCTACTCGCGCGGTTTGCTCCTCAGTCTCCTCTTGCTGCTTTCATGGCTTTCATTGGAGCTTTCTGGACCCTGTGCTTGACGGTGCTGCAGGTGTCGTGGGGACGCACAAGCTAGTCTGAGAAGCACCCTCCCCCAGGATCATTTGGTGTCGTAAGGACTAGCGAAGATGAAGATAGAATGCAAGGTAGAAAGTGCTGGATGCCTTTAGAAAGCTGCAGGACTGGTGCAATGGGAGTTGAGTCGTAAGAACCTGTCTGTCGGTAGGACTCAGGATGCTGCTAAGGCCCTGGACTTCCATGGTAGATTTGAAAACTCACCCTTGTAAGAGTCATGGTGTCCAGCCTTTGAGAGGACTCCCTTTTAAGGTAAATTTCCAAAGAGCTACACAATTGTTTCCAGTATCCAGTGCCCGCCAAATACCAGGGATTCAGTAACACGTGATATTTTACTTTATTATTTTTTTTCTTTTTGCAGACACAGGCCTCACTCTGTTGCCCAGGGTGGTCTCAAATTCCTGAGCTCAAGCGATACTCCTGCGCTTAAGTGATCCTCCCGCCTCGGCCTCCCAAAGTGCTGGGGTTACAGGCGTGAGCCACCGTGCCCGGCCGGTATTTTATTTTTAATAGATAAGGGAAATTGTTCTGAATTCAAAAGGCATGAAAAGGCATGTGGAAATTAAATCATCCTCCCGCCTCTAGTTCAACACTAGAGGCAAGCACAGTTACCCCTGGATACTCGATGAATTTTCGGAATGCTTTCTGAATTTATAAACTTATATATGAATATAATTATTTCCCCACACAAATCGCAATTCCTAATACACACTATGGGGTGTGTTATACTTTAAGTGTCTTGGAGAGTGTGCAATATCAAGATGAACGGGAAGTCCTCGTTAACAGCTGCGTGATGTTCTTTGTAAGAATTACACAACTAGGGGCCGGGGCACGGTGGCTCACAACTGTAATCCCAACAATTTGGGAGGCCAAGGTGGGCGGATCACTTGTGCCTGGGAGTTCAAGACCAGCCTGGGCAACACAGTGAGACCCCATCTATACAAAAAGTACAAAAATTAGCCGGGCGTGGTGGTGCACGCCCATGGTCCCAGCTACTCGAGAGGCTGAGATGGGAGGATTGCTGGAATCTAGGAGGCGGAGGTTGCAGTCTGCTATGGTATTGCCACTGCACTCCAGCCTGGGCGACAGAGCCGACCCTGTCTCAAAAAGAATGACACAATTAACTGGTCACCTACTGACTGATGTTTAAGTTGTTCCCAATCTGCTATTCAGGCTGCAGTGAATATCAGTATATGATGCTTTTAGGAGGGTTTGTGTATTTGAGAATCACAAAAACGTCTATATATGTGACTAGAAGCATTGCACAATAGAAGACTAGTTATTAGTTCCATAGGTATTACATGGTGTGCATGCAGATTTATTGTAACTGCTGTTAAAAATGTTATGAGGAGACCAGGCGTGGTGGCCCACGCTTGTAATCCTGACACTTTGGGAAGCCGAGGCGGGCAGATCACTTGAGGTCAGGAGGTCAAGACCATCCTGGCCAACATGGTGAAACCCTGTCTCTGTAAAAATACAAACATTAGCCCAACCAACATGGTGAAACACTGTCTCTGTAAAAATACAAAAATTAGCCTGGCATGGTGGTGTGCATCTGTGATCCAAGCTACTCAGAGGCTGAGGCATGAGAATTGCATGAACTTGGGAAGGAGAGGTTGTAGTGAGCCAAGATCATGCCACTGCACTCCAGCCTGGGTGACAGAACCAGACTCTGTCTCAAAAAAAAAAAAAAAAAAAAAAGCCGGGCGCAGTGGCTCACGCCTGTAATCCCAGCACTTTGGGAGACCGAGGTGGGTGGATCACAAGGTCAGGAGATCAAGACCATCCTGGCTAACGCTGTGAAACCCTGTCTCTACTAAAAAATACAAAAAAAAAAAAAATTAGCTGGGCGTAATGGTGGGCGCCTGTAGTCCCAGGTACTCGGGAGCCTGAGGCAGGAAAATGGTGTGAACCCGAGAGGTGGAGCTTGCAGTAAGCCGGAAAAAAAAAAAAAAAATAGGGCCGGGCACGGTGGCTCACGCTTGCAATCCCAACACTTTGTGAGGCTGAGGCAGGCAGATGATTTGAGGTCAGGAGTTCAAGACCAGCCTGGCCAACATGGTGAAACACCGTCTCTACCAAAAATACAAAAAGTTAGCCGGGTGTGGTGGTGCACACCTGTAGTCCCAGCTACTTGGGAGGCTGAGACAGGAGAATCGCTTAAATTCTGGAGACAGAGGTTGCAGTGAGCCAAGATCATGTTACTGTACTCCAGCCTGGGCCACAGAGCGAGACTCCTCAAAAAAAAAAAAAGGCTGGGCATGGTGGTTCACACCTGTAATCCCGGTACTTTGGGAGGCTGACGTGGGTGGATCACCTGAGGTCAGGAGTTCCAGACCAGCCTGGCCAACGTGGTGAAACCCGTCTCTACTAAAAATACAAAAGTTAGCCTGGCATGGTGGCAGCCACCTGTAATCCCAGCTACTCAGTAGGCTGAGGCAGGAGAATCATTTGAACCCGGGAGTCAGAGGTTGCAGTGAGCCGAGATCACACCATTGCACTCCAGCCTGGGCGACAAGAGTGAGACTTGTCGCCCAGGTGACATGATAGGAAGTATATTAAATACATAAATAGGTGTTCTTGATGGGGGAAAAACATTTTAAATAACATGTATAAGAAGTTCTCACTTTTGAAACATTTCCCATGGGTCTCTACAGGGAAGGGAACATCACACACTGGGGCCTGTCAGGGGGTGGGGGGCAAGGGGAGGGAGAGCATTAGGACAAATACCTAATGCAAGCGGGATTTAAAACCTAGAGGATGGGTTGATGGGTGCAGTAAATCACTATGACATGTGTATACCTGTGTAACAAACCTGCACATTCTGCACATGTATCCCCGAACTTAAAGCAAAAAAAAAAAAAAAAAAGCCTGGTGTAGTGGCGCATGCCTGTAATCCCAGCTACTTAGGTGGCTGAGGCAGAATTGTTTGAACCCAGTAGGCAGAGGTTGCAGTGAGCCAAAATCACAGCACTGCATTCCCAGCCTGGGCAACAGAGCAACACCCTGTCTCAAAAATAAAAACAAAAATAATTTGTAAAAAACGGTAGGAAGAATTCCCATACTCTACACACAGATCCTCCAAATGTAAACATCATATTTAATCCTATAATAAGAAATTAACATTGATGCATGATCCAATCTATAGATTTCATTAAAATTTTGCTAATTATATAATGATTGTTCTATCTCTGGCCCTGGATTCTATTTATCCAGAATTATGCTTCGCATTTAGTTGTCATGTCTGCATGTTTTGAATGATCTTGGCATTGCTTTTAGTACTGGCCAGTTATTTTACAGAATGTCCCTTACTTTAGGGTTATTTGATGTTTCCTTATAATTTTTTTTTTTTAATTTTTTTGAGACGGAGTCTCGCCCTTTTGCCCAGGCTGGAGTGCAGTGGCACAATCTCTGCTCACTACAGCCTCTACCTTGTGGGTTCAAGTGATTCTCCTGCCTCAGCCTCCAGAGTACCTGGGATTACAGGTGCCCGCCACCACTCCTGGCTAATTTTTGTATTTTTAGTAGAGATGGGGTTTCACCATTTTGGCCAGGCTGGTCTCTAACTCCTGACCTCAGGTGATCTGCCCACCTTGGCCTCCCAAAGTTCTGGGATTACAGGCATGAGCCACTGTGCCTGGCCCGATGTTTCCTTATGTTTAAATGCAGGTTATGGCTGGTCACAGTGGCTCACGCCTGTAATCCCAGGACCCGCTGAGGTGGGTGGATCACGTGGTCCAGAGATCAAGACCATCCTGGCCAACATGGTAAAACCCTGTCTCTACTAAAAATATAAAAAATTAGCTGGGTATGGTGGCACGTGCCTGTAATCCCAGCTACTCAGGAGGCTGAGACAGGAGAATCACTTGAACCTGGGAGGCAGACGTTGCAGTGAGCCAAGATCGCACAACTGCACTCCAGCCTGGGCAACAGAGCGAGATTCCGTCTCAAAAAAAAAAAAAGCAGATTATTCATATTTGGCGAGAACACCAGAGAAATTATGTGGCCTTTTCAAGGCATCACAGGAAGAGTCACATGATGTCAGTTTTTCACATTCTTGGTTATGTTAACTTTGTTCGCTTGGTTAATGTTTGCCAGATTGCTCTACTTTAACGTTATTATTTTTTCTTTGTATTTAATAAGCATTTAGTAAGCATCTTGTGGGAAAATATGTGACTGTTCTATTTTTCATCATAACAGCACCTACTAATTTAAGCATCCATCGATTTTTTTTATTATTATTATTATTTTTGAGACAGGGTCTCACTCTTGCCCAGGCTGGAGTGCGATAGCACAATCACACAGCTTACTCTAGCCTCAACCTCCTGAGCTCAGCCTCCTATCTCAGCCTCCTGCGTAGCTGAGACTACAGGCTTGCACCACTATGCCTGGCTAATTTAAAACTTTTTTTTTTTTCTTTTGTAGAGATAAGGTCATGCTATGTTGCCTGGGTGAGTTTCAAACTCCTGGCCTCAAGCAGTCCTGCCTCAGCCTCCCAAAGTGCTGGGGTTACAGGCTTGAGACACTTCACCCAGCCCATCCATAATTTTTGCCTGAAACGATTATTACTGTGATCTTTGTATTGAGAGTTCTCCATGGATCTGTTGCGTGCTTACATGTCTTGCTGGGTGTGCCAAAAATGCAAGGCCCAAGAATGTTCTTTATTGGGCCTTTTCTCAGGGTTGTTTACACAGCTGGTAATCTTCAGAGAGAAGAAGGATTCTCCTGCCTCAGCCTCCTGAGTAGCTGGGATTACAGGCGTGCAGCACCACACCCGGCTAATTTTGTATTTTTTAGTAGTGATGAGGTTTCTCTGTGTTGGTCAGGCTGGTCTCAATCTCCCGACCTCAGGTGATCCGCCCCCCCTCGGCCTCTCAAAGTGCTAAGATTACAGGCGTGAGCCACTGTGACTGGCCTTGATTTTTTTTTTTTTTTTGAGATGGATTCTTACTCTGTTGCCCAGGCTGGAGTGCAATGGTACTATCTCGGCTCACTGTAACCGCCGCCTTCTGGGTTCAAGTGATTCTCCTGCCTCAGCCTCCTGAGTAGCTAGGACTATAGGCGCATGCCCCCCTGCCCGGCTAATTTTTGTATTTTTGTAGAGACGGGGCTTCGCCATGTTGGCCAGGCTGGTTTCGAACTCTTGACCTCAGGTGATTTGCCCTCCTTGGCCTCTGAAAGTGCTGGGATTGCAGGTGTGAGCCACCGTGCCCAGCCACCCCAGCACTTTGGAAGGCCAAGTCGAGGGTCCTTTGAGGCCAGGATTTTGAGACCAGCCTAGGCAACATGGTGAGACCCCATCTCTACAAAAATAAAACAATAAAACTCTGAGGTGGGTGGATCACCTGAGGTCGAGAGTTGGAGACCAGCCTGACCAATGTGGAGAAACCCCATCTCTACTAAAAAAAAAATACATAATTAGCCAGGCATGATGGTGCATGCCTGTAATCCCAGCTACTCGGGAGGCTGAGGCAGGAGAATCGCTTGAACCCGGGAGGTGGAGGTTGAGGTGAGCTGAGATCGCACCATTGCACTCCAGGCTGGGCAACAAGAGTGAAACTCTGTCTCAAAAAAAAATTTTTTTTTAAATAAATAATAGTAAAACAACAACAACAACAAAAAATAGATTCCCCGAGCTGAGTGTTCCTCAGCTATGATCCAAACCCACCATCTTTGAGGCATCCATCTGGGCCACGTTGGAAGTTGGAGGGAAAGGGGAACTGATGCAAATATCCTGCTGCCCATGCTGCTTGCTGTGCTGGAAGCAATAAAGTCCTTTGTCTCTGACCCAGGAGTCTTGTTTCTTCCTTTCTTTCTTTTTTTTTTTTTTTTTTTGAGATGGAGTCTTGCTCTGTCGCCCAGGCTGGAGTGCAGTGGCGTGAGGCGGGATCTCAGCTCACTGCAGCCTCCATCTCCTGGGTTTAAGCAATTCTCCTGTCTCTGCCTCCTGAGTAGCTGGCACCACAGGTGCATGCCACCACACCTAGCTGATTTTTGTATTTTTAGTAGAGATAGAGTTTCATCATGTTGATGAGGATGGTCTCGATGTCCTGACCTTGTGACCTGCCCGCCTCAATCTCCCAAAGTCCTGGGATTACAGGTGTGAGCCACCGCGCCTGGCCAGGAATCTTGTTTCTTAGGCCACATCCATAAAACAAGCAAGAGGTTAATTTATTAGTTTGTAAGTAGGGTAAAATCAAATCTCAGACCTGACAGTTTGCAAGTGGTAATTTTCTATTAATTTTTTATTTTATTTTATATATATTTTTTGAGATAGGGTGTCACTCTGGTTGCCCAGGCTGGAGTGCAGTGGCACAATCACTGCTTACTGCAACCTCCATGTCCTGGGCTCAAGCGATCCACTATCGTGCCTAGCTTAATTTTTTTTTAGACACAAGGTCTTACTATGCTGCTCAGGCTGGTCTTGAACTCCTGGCGTCAAGCGATCCTCCCACTTTGGCCTACCAAAGTGCTAGGATTACAGGTGTGAGCCACTGCGCCTGGCCAATTTTCTGCTTTCATCATTCATTATACATTTATTGGTTGGAATTCTACTGTAAAGGAGAATTTTCCCTTCTTCTCCATGAATGAGTGAATGAATGAATCAATTTGTATCATTATGGATTCAAGAATTCTTGTTTTTCTTTTTTTTTGAGACAGAGTTTCACTCTTGTTGCCCAGGCTAGAGTGCAGTGGAACTATCTCGGCTCACCACAACCTCCGCCTTCAGGTTGAAGTGATTCTCCTGCCTCAGCCTCCTGAGTAATGGGTTACAGGCATGCGCCACCATGCCTGGCTAATTTTTTACTTTTAGTGGAGATGGGGTTTCTCCATGTTGGTCAGGCTGGTCTCGAACTCCTGACCTCAAGTGATCTGCCCGTCTCGGCCTCCCAAAGTGCTGGGATTATAAGCATGAGCCACTGCGCCCGGCCTTTTTATTTTTTGACATGGAGTCTCACTGTGTCACCTAGGCTAAATAAAGTTCAGTGGCACAATCATTAGCTCACTGCAGCCTTGAAATCCTGGGCTCAAGTGGTCCTCTCACCTCAGCCTCCCAAGTAGCTAGTCTCAGGTGATCCTTCTGCCTCAGCCTCCCAAAGTGCTGGGATTACAGATGTGAGCCACCGTGACTGACCTATTATCTGATTTTAGCCAACGATGTTGTGTGTCTTCATATTTTTCTTATACTGTTAATTAAATGTGATTTAAGTAATATCTTTTAACTCTCAGTCATAGATGAAATAGCCAGCAAAAACTCACTCTACTTCACTTGTTCCATAATCTGTGTCCTCCTGATTTTTCTCTTGCATCATTTCTATATTGTCAGAGTAGATAACATTTACATTCTGTTTTTTCTCCCCAAAACCTGGGTTTGTTTAGTCTTAGTTTTATAGTTATATACACTCAATGCTCCTGCTTGTCCCTTTGCCGAAGTTCTCTTTGCTATCCATTGGTGGATAAAGGTTATTCATTAACAGTTTCCTCAAGAAAAATATTCCCATGGGAGGCCAGGCGTGGTGGCTCACGCCTGTAATCCCAACACTTTGGGAGGCCGAGGCAGGTGAATCACCTGAACTTGGGAGTTCAAGACCAGCTTGACCAACATGGAGAAACCCCATCTCTACTAAAAATACAAAATTAGCCAGGCATGTCTGTAATTCCAGCTACTCAGGAGGCTGAGGCAGGAGACTCACTTGAACCTGAGAGACAGAAGTGGTGGTGAGCTGAGATGGCACCATTGCACTCCAGCCTGGGCAACAGGAGTGAAACTCAATCTCAAAAAAAAAAAAGAAAGAAAAGGAAAGAAAAATATTCCCATGGGCAAAATATACCCAGAATTCCTGTATGTTCAGAACTATCGTTTGTAGCCTTTGTGTGTGAATGATGGCTTGGTTTGTTTTGAAACAAAAAATCACTGGCTCATACTTTATTCATTTGTTTTTTTGAGACAAGGTCTTGCTCTGTTGCCCAGACTGGAGTGCAGTGGCATGATCACAGCTCACTGCAGCTTCCACCCCTGGGGCCCAAGCCATCCTCCCACCTTAGCCTCCCAACAGGTGTGCACTACCAAGCCCAGCGAATTTTTTTTTTTTTGGGGGGCGGGGGGGTGGGGGGGGGGGGGGGGTCTCATGTTGCCCAGGCTGGTCTCGAACTCCTGACCCTAAGTGATCCTCCTACTTTGGCCTCCCAAAGTGCTAGGATTACAGGCATGAGGCACCATGCCTGGCCTATATATCTTTAAATATTTATTTGCTTATTTTTAGAGATGGGGGTCTTACTCTGTTGCTGAGGCTGGCCTTGAAATCCTGGCCTCATGTGATCCTCCTACCTCAACCTGCCCAGTAGCTGGGACTACAGGTTCAAGTCACCACACCTAGTTAAATACTTAGTTGTTCTAATGTTTTTGTTATCTTCTTTGGAAATTTCAGTTGTGCATATGTTGGCTCTCTTTGGTCTGTTTTGTATAGCTATCTTTTTTTTTGAGATGGAGTCTTGCTCTGTCACCCAGACTAGAGTGCAGTGGTGCCATCTAAGCTCACTGCAACCTCTGCCTCCCAAGTTCAAGCAATACTCATGCCTTAGCCTCCCAAGTAGCTGGGATTACAGGCTTGCACCACCTTGCCTGGCAAATTTTTGTATTTTCAGTAGAGACAGGGTTTCATCATGTTGGCCAGGCTGGTCTTGAACTCGCGACCTCAGTTGATCTGCCTACCTTGGCCTCCCAAAGTACTGGGATAACAAGCGTGAGCCACTGCACCTGGCCGGCTGTCATTTTTTCTCTAATTGCATTTAATTCCTTTTGTTTGGTCCTCTCATTTTTATCCTCCATATTGGTTAATATATTTTTTGATAGTATCCACTTATATTTTTGCTGTTTTTAGCTTCATCTTCACTTCTGTGATGGTTATTTTACCTATTTGTTGGAGATGGCATCTCAATATGTTTCCTAGGCTGGATTTGAACTCCTGGGCTCAAGTGATCCTCTTGCCTCAGCCTCCTGAGTAGTTGGCATTATAGGCATGTGCCACCATACCCAGCATGATAGTTATGTTTTTCCCTTCTATTTCCTTTGATTTTTTTCTTTTTTTGAGACAGGGTCCCACTCCGTTGCCCAAGCTGAAGTGTAGTGGCATGAACATGTTTCACTGCAGCCTCAATCTCCTGGGCTCAAGCTTTCTTCCTGCCTCAGCCTCCCGTGTAGCTGGGACCGTAAGCACTTGCCACCACACCTGGATAATTTTTTGATGTTTTGTAGAGACAGTGCTTCACTTTGTTGCCTATGCTGGTCTTGAACTCCTGGCCTCAAGCAATCTTTCTGCGTTGGCCTCCCAGAGTGCTGAGATTACAGGTGTTAGTCACTGTGCCCAGCCCCCTTCTGCCTCTTTCCTGGATTTTGTCAGTTTTGTCTCATCTCCTTGTCTTATTTTGTCATCTTTTCCATGAATTCCTATATTTGTATTTTTGTTTGTCCTCCATGGAAAGAATTCATTGTTTTGTTTTTTGTTTTTTGTTTTTCAAACAGATCTTTTTTTTTTTTTTGAGACAGAGTCTCTCTCTGTTGCTCAGGCTGGAGTGCAATGGTGGGATCTTGACTCACTGCAACCTCCGCCTCTCAAGTTCAAGCAATTTTCCTACCTCAGCCTCCCTAGCAGCTGGGATTACAGGTGTGTGACACCATACCTGGCTAATTTTTGTATTTTTAGTAGAGACAAGGTTTCACCATGTTGGCCAGGCTGGTCTGGAACTCCTGACCTCAGATGATCCACCTACCTCAGCCTCCCAGAGTGCTAGGATTACAGGTGTACAGGTATGAGCCACCAAGCCCGGTCCAGATCTTTTGTTTTTAAGGCAAAGTCTTGCTCTGTCACTCAGGCTGGAGTGCAGTGGCACAATCTCAGCTGGCTGCAACCTTTGCCTCCCAGTTCAAGCAGTTCTCCTGCCTCAGCCTCACAAGTAGCTGGGATTACAGGTGTGTACCACCATCCACCATGCCCGGCTAATTTTTCTATTTTTATTAGAGACAGGGTTTTGCCATGTTGTCCCAGCTGGCTTCCAACTCCTGGCCTCAAGTGATCCGCCCACCTTGGCCTCCCAAAGTGCTGGGATTATAGGCGTGAGCCACTGTGCCCAGCACACTCACATGTTTCTGATGTCTTTCCATGTCCAAATTTTCTCTTCTTATAAGGACACTGATCAGTGTAGATTAGGGCTCACTCTAAAGACCTCATTTTAACATAATCACCTCTTTAAAGACCTTGTCTCCAGGACGGGTGAGGTGGCTCATACCTGTAATCTCAGCACTTTGGGACACTGAGGCGGGCAGATCACGAGGTCAAGAGATCAAGACCATTCTGGCCAACATGGTGAAATTCCATCTATACTAAAAATACAAAAATTAGCTGGGCATGGTGGTGGGCACCTGTAGTCCCAACTACTCAGGAGGCTGAGGCAGGAGAATCGCTTGAACCCGGGAGGTGGAGATTGCAGTGAGCTGAGATCACACCACTGCACTCCAGCCTGGCAACAGAGCAAGACTCAGTTTCAAACAAACGAACATACAAACGAAAACCTTGTCGCCAAATATAGTCACATTCTGAGGTACTAGGGGTTAAGACTTCAAGATGTGGACTTTGGGGGAGCACAGTTCAGCCCATAACAAAGGTGTCCCTTTCTTTTTTCTTTCTTTAAGCCATTACAGAATGAGCTGTATTCTTCTGGACTGATCATTTGCAAGGGTCTTCTCTGAAAGAAAGGGACCAGGGTAGTTTTCCAAGCTTCCCAATGCAAATGAAGATTTTTAGCTGCCACAGTCAGACTGTGTCATTCAATGTGGCTCTTGGTGGTTTTTGTGTAGCTCTGCCTCCTTTGCTGTGTACTATTTTTTGTTTTGTTTTGTTTATTTTTATTTTTGTTTCTTTGCACTGTTCTAAACTGGCCCTGTAGGGCTTCTCCTCCCAGTCCAGTACTCCCTAGCATCACCACCAATCACTGCACATAGGGCACACAGCCCCTGCATTTCCTGTGAGCTCTTCATCTACTTTCTTCCTTTTTTTTTCTGGAGTGCAGTGGTGCAACCTCAGCTCATTGCAACCTCCACCTCCTGGATTCAAGGGATTCTTGTGCCTCAGCCTCCCCAGTAGCTGGGATTACAGTTGTGAGCCACCGTGCCCGGCCTTTTTTGGTATTTTTTTTTGTAGAGCTGGCGTTTTGCTATGTCACCCGGGCTGATCTCAAATTCCTGAACTCAAGCAATCCGCCTGCCTTGGCCTCCCAAAGTGCTGGGATTACAGGCACGAGTGGCTCCTGCTCTCACAGTCTCTGTCCTTTTAAGTGATAGAGTCTTAGGGCCAGGTGCAGTGGCTCACGCCTGTAATACCAGCACTTTAGGAGGTCAAGGTGGGCGGATGACGAGGTCAGGAGTTCAAGACCAGCCTGACCAGCATGGTGAAACCCTGTCTCTACTAAAAATACAAAAATTAGCTGGGCATGGTGGCACGCGCATGTAATCCCAGCTACTTGGGAGGCTGAGGCAGGAGAATCACTTGAACCTGGGACGCAGAGGTTGCAGAAAGTTGAGATTGCGCCACTGCAGTCCGGTCTGGGCCACAGAGCAAGCCTCCACCTCAAACAAACAAACAAACAAACAAACAAACAAAAAAAGAAAAAACAAAAAAAAGGAATAGAGTCTTGCTATGACGACCAGGTTCATCTCAAATTCTTAGGCTCAAGCAATCCTCTTGCCTTAGCTTCCTAAAGTGTTTGGATTATAGGCATGAGCTACCGTGCTGGCCAAAATAGAATGTTAGTGACACACCCTACATTGAATTTACTTGGAAGGCTGATTCTTTTCCCATGCCCTCCCTAGGAGAGCGAGCTGGGTTTTAGGACCTTAACTCTGCCCATAAGATGCTCAGGCCAGGAGAGATGCCCTTCGCCCCTTGGGTTACAAGGGTTTCAACTCCCCTTCTGCTTGATTGAGACTTGCCCTCAGTTCTTTTTATCCCTGCTCTGCTGTGCTTATTTCAAACAACACATGTTTGCACTGTGGCATGAACAGCTCATCTTCAGAGAGTCTGTTTTAGCAGGTGTTTTTTGGGATCTGCATCTGCCTCTTCCCATGTAACTTTGGTAGCCCTTGTGCAGGTCTTGGAGTCTCCAGTGGCTTTTTGTCTTCTGGTTTTGCTGAATATGGGATTTCTGCCTCATTCACCCCTCAACCACATCTCCCTATCACTTTGCATAATTTCTAGGAGGAGGAAGGGGAAGATTCGGTCAAATATTGCTGCAGTTCTTATACTGTAATCATACTGCTTTGTAATATAAATTTTCTCCACTTTTTCCATGATAAAGGTAGCTGTAGGCAAGGTGTGGTGGCTTACAACTATAATCCCAGTGCTTGAACCCGGAAGGTGGAGATTTCAGTCAGCTGAGATTGCACCACTGCACTCCAGTCTGGACAGTGACAGAGTCACACACTGTCTCAAAAAAATAAAAATTAAATAAATAAATAAACAGTGTTTCCTCTTTTATATAGCTATATAGACATAGATATATAACCATATACCATACCTGGATATAGACACACATAGAGATTTCTTTGTTCAAAACTGGGGGCTCAAACTATGTGTATGTTCTGCAACTTCCTTTATTCATGTGACCTGTCATGAGCATATTTCCATGGCGTGACTTATTTTGAATCCCAATGTTTATATTAAATCACATTTTAAACTGTGTTTACTGTATTCTTCTAAGACATTTATGCTATTTTAATGTACTGGTATTTATTTATTTAGCGATAAGAGTCTTTCTCTGTCACCAGGCTGGAGTGCAGTGGCATGATCTCGGCTCACTGCAACCTCCGCCTCCTGAGTTCAAGTGATTCCCCTGCCTCAGCCTCCCTAGTAGCTGGGACTACAGGTACGTGCCACCATGCCTGGCTGATTTTTTGTATTTTAGTAGAGGTGGGGTTTTGCCATGTTGGCCAGGATGGTCTCGATATCCTGACATTATGATCCACCTGCCCCAGCCTCCCAAAGTGCTGGGATTACAGGCATGAGCTACTGCACCCTGCCAGCAATGTATTGGTATTTAACATATTGATATGGAATATGTTAGCAAATATTTTATACACACAGATACAAAAAGCATCTGTACACCTACTATCCTACTTAAAGAAACATTATTATTATAATGCCATTGATTAACTCTACATACCTTTTCTCAATCTCATTTCCTTCCTTAATTTCAGAAGTAACTACTGAACTGAATTTTATGTTGTAAGTTATCATTTATGACATTAAATGATATTCTCTTTTTAAAGTTTCCAGTGGCGATTGGAGTACCATAGTAACTGAGAATGTTCACAGTATTGCTGTGAAAATTCTTATACATGTGGCTCCTTGACTCATACAAGTTTCTTCTCTTTTTTTTTTTTTTTTTGAGATGGAGTTTTGCTCTTGTTGCCCAGGTTGGAGTACAGTGGTGTGATCCCGGCTCACTGCAACCTCAGCCTCCTGGGTTCAAGTGATTCTCCTGCCTCAGCTTCCCAAGTAGCTGGGATTACAGGCGTACACCGATACACCTCGCTAATTTTATATTTTTAGTAGAGACGGGGTTTCTCCATGTTGGTCAGGCTGGTCTTGAACTCCTGGCCTCAGGTGATCTGACCGCCTCAACCTCCCAAAGTGCTGGGATTACAGGCGTAAGCCATTGTTCCCAGCCTCTTTTTTTTTTCTTTTTGAGACAGAGCCTCACTCTGTCACCCCGGCTGGAGTGCAGTGGTGTGATCTTAGCACAGCCTCAACCTCCCAAGCTCAAGCCATCCTCCCAACTCAGCCTCCCAAGTAGCTGGGACTTGAGGCATGTGCCACCATGTCCAGCTAATTTTGTTTATTTTTTGTAGAGAATAGGCCTCACAATGTTGCCCAGGGTGGTCTTGAACTCCTGGGGTCAAGTGATCCTCCCACCTAGGCCTCCCAAAGTACTGGGAATAGAAGCATGATCCACCCCACCCAGCCTACTCATGCAAGTTTCTCCTGAGTGTCTTCCTCAGGTGGAATTGCTGGGTCGTAGAAATTGCATGTGTTCAATGTTACTGAATAAACCATATTGTTTTCCAGAGGGCTTGTTCCAATTTACTATACTTTAGAATGCTATTAGCACTGAATAACTTTTTTAAAAAGAGTACATGATTCTAACATAATTAGCCATTAGAAAATTTGTGGCTGGGCATGGTGGCTCACTCCTGTAATCCCGGCACTTTGGGAGGCTGAGATGGGCAGATCACTTGAAGTCAGGAGTTTGAGACCAGTCCAGCCAACATGGCGAAACCCCATCTCTACTAAAGATACAAAAATTAGCCAGGCATGGTGGTCCACAGCTGTAATTCCAGCTACTCGGGAGGCTGAGGCAGGAGAATCGCTTGAACCTGGGAGGCAGAGGTTGCAAGATTGCTCCACTGCACTCCAGCCTGGGTGACAGAGAGCAAGAGCAAAATATATACAGGTTCTTCACTAGATTGTTATTATTTCAGACCCCGATTAGGCACCCGCCCCCCCATGAATTGTATAATTTTTTTATCTCATTATTTCAAAATGTCAGAATTCATCCTCTGAATCCTTTATCAGAACTACCTCCCACAGACTTGGTGTTATGGTAAACTGAGGAATGGAGAGACTGATATGGGAAAACAGAAGGATATTCATTTTAGGGTATGCACTGGCTCAGTGGATTCACATCTAAAAAGCTGAGCACTGAACAAAGAGCAGGGTTTTTATAAGCGGGCTTACAAAGGCAAAACAAAGGCAGTTAATCATATAGTGCATAACTTGTGGCCTTGCATACCTGGTGACCTTGTAGCTGCGTCGAAAGAAAAACAAGAACTGGCTAAATACATTTGTAAAACATAGTCATGCTTAAGAAGCTAGGGAAAAGAATGGCTGGGCGCGGTGGCTCACGCCTGTAATCCCAGCTCTTTGGGAGGCCAAGGAGGGTGGATCACATGTGGTCAGGAGTTCAAGATCAGCCTGGCCAACATGGTGAAACCCTGTTTCTATTAAAAAAGTACAAAAAAATTAGCCAGGCATGGTGGCACACGCCTTTAATCCCAGCTACTCGGGAGGCTGAGGCAGGAGAATCGCTTGGACCCAGGAGGGAGAGGTTGCAGTGAGCCAAGATCACGCCACTGCACTCCAGCCTGGGCGACGGAGTAAGACTCTGTCTCAAAAAAAAAAAAAAAAAAAGGAGCCTAGGGAAAGGAGTAGCAGTCAAGGAATTTGTCTCTCTCTCTCTTTTTTTTTTCTTTTTCAACATTGCTCTGGAAGTGGGAGAGGTGTCTGGAGCCTATTCCTTTGGCCTTGGCTTTTCGGACAGTGTTATTTTATAACTGTCCTTTAAGTGAGAGGAAAGCTTGTTTCTTTTCTTTTTAACCTTTGTCTTGCCTGTTACTTTTCTTGGAGTGAATGAATGCATATTTTTAAATTTTCTGCCTCACTGGCAGATATTAAACTGGATGTCCCCAAAAACCTGCAACTATTTTCTTACTAATAAAATCTGGAAATATTATTTATTTATTTAGTTAGTTTTATAATAAAGACAGGGCCTTGCTTTGTTGCCCAGGATGGTCTCGAATTCCTAGGCTTAAGCGATCCTCCTGCCTTGGTCTCCCAAAGTGCTGGGATTACAGGCGGGAACACGAAGCCTGGCCTCAAAATCTGAAAGTATTGAATTTAGGACACATCCAATCCAAGAGCATCAGGCCTCTTGTTACTGGATACAATTGTGTTTTAGTGGCCAGGCATGTTGGCTCATGCCTGTAATCCCAGCAGTTTGGGAGGCCAAGGTGGCCAGATCACTTGAGGTCAGGAGTTTGAGACCAGCCTGGCCAACATGGTGAAACGCTGTCTCTACTAAAAATACAAAAATTAGCTGGCTGTGGTGGCGTGCACTTGTAATCCCAGCTACTGGGGAGGCTGAGACAGGAGAATCACTTGAACCTGGGAGGCGGAGGTTGCAATGAGCTGAGATCGTGCCACTGGACTCCAGCCTGGGTGACAGAAGGAGACTTGGTCTCAAAAAAAAAAAGAAGAATTGTGCTTTGGTGGGGAGGGTCCTGTAGCTAAGGGCAGGAACGCTGTGACCAAGTGTCCTGCCCCACGGATTGCATCCTCTGCGTGGGTGAGCAACTTAGAGTGAGCCTGGAGTGCAGACTGTCAGCCTCTGAGGTTTCAGGTTGTGTTTTAGACTGGACCTCAATGCCCAGCTCCACCCAGCTAAACCCAGTGGTAAATGTTTGGGGGAAACACCTCTTATTTGTTGTAGTTAACATAGTTAACATACAAGGAGCTGGGCAAATGACACGGGGGAAAAATTTTTTTTTTTTGAGACAGAGTCTCACTCTATGCCAGGAAACACACTAGTGCAGTGGCATGATCTCGGTTCACTGCAACCGCCTCCTCCCAGGTTCAATCAATTCTCCTGCCTCAGCCTCCCAAGTAGCTGGGACTACAGGCATGCGCCACCATGCCCTGCTAATTTTTGTATTTTTGCTAGAGACGGAGTTTTGCCATGTTGTCCAGGCTGCTCACAAACTCCTGATCTCAGGTGATCCGCCTGCCTTGGCTTCCCAAAGTGCTGGGATTACAGGCCTGAGCCACCGTGCTTGGCCGGAAAATCTTTTAAAAGAAAGAAATAGGCTGGTCGCGGTAGCTCACATCTGTGATCCCGGGAGGCCGAGGAGGGAGGATCACGTGAGCCCAGGAGTTCAAGCACAGCCTGGGAAACACAGTGAGACCTCCCCATCTCTATTTAAAAACATAAATAAAAATTAAATAAAATAAAAAATAAAAACATGGTGCAAAGACTCATTTTGTTACTCGTGGTTGCATTTTAATTAAGAATATAAGTAGTCTTTGAAGTTCTTTTGGGACCTACACTGCTGCAAGCGCTTAATGTCAAACGTGGATTTCAAAAGAGGCCCCCCACGGGGGGTTCATTAATTGCAAAATCAGAGCAGAAGTCCCTTGCTTCCCTCACCTACCCTTATCCTAAGTGGTGGTGGCGGCAGCGTGGAGCAGCTTCTGAAGGTCCGGGAGCTCTTTTATTCCTTCTCTGCAAAGCAAAGCTGTCACAGGGCGGGCGCGAATTTGCCAGAAAGCGCACTCCGAGCCGTGCAGCTCTCAGTCTGCAGGCGCTGAGCCCCCGGAGGAGGGGGCGGGGCCAAGGCCTCCTCCCAGCCCCGCTTTGCAGAGCAGAGATCTGATGTCTGGAGTCTACAGAAGCACTTGTAGAACTGATCAGAAGCCACCCCGCTTATCGGCAGATCTTAGGAGAGTGTTCAGTGGAGGCCCTGCCGGTCTGCGCAGCTCACCTTCCTGGGAACTGCTCGCCTGAGCGTAGGAGCCGGCGCTGGCACCCTGCAGTCAGAAAGTTGCGGCCTTTTGCTTTCCCTGTGCCAACTTTCTGATTTCGCTGACTTTACTTTTCCTCTTCAGGCTTGCTCTCTGAGTCTACATTTATTCTTCTTAATCGCGTAGGCAGATCATTTCCTAGAATCTCCAGGCTTTCTTTCTATTGATTTATTTTTTGGGTAGCTTCACTGCAACCTCTCCCCTCTGGGTTCAAGCAATTCTCCTGCCTTAGCCTCCCTAGTAGCTGGGATTACATGCATGTGCCATCATGCCCGGAAATTTTGTATTTTTAGTAGAGATGGAGGTTTCACCATGTTGGTTAGGCTGGTTTTGAACTCCTGACCTCAGGTGATCCGCCTGCCTCAGCCTCCGAAAGTGCTGGAATTACAGTCTTGAGCCACCTCACCCGGCCTTGCTGGGTCTTATGGTAAGTATATGTTTAACTTTATAAGAAACTGTAGGCCCAGTGTGGTGGCTCACGGCTGTCATCTCAGCACTTTGGGAGGCTGATGTAGGAGGATCCCTTGAGGCCATGAGTTCAAGGTTAGCCTGGGCAACATAGTGAGACCCTGTTTCTAAAAAAAAAAAAAAAAATTAGCTGGACATGGTGGTGTGCATCTGTAGTCCCCACTACTCAGGAGGCTGAGGTAGAAGGATTGCTTAAGCCCAGGAGTTCTAGGCTGCAGTGAGCTATGATTGCACTGCTGCACTCCAGCCTGGGCGACAAAGACCCTGTCTCAGACGCGCGCGCACACACACACACACAGACACACACACCGAGCTGTTGTCTTTGCTCCCTTGTAATTGGGCAGCAGATCCTGTCCCTGATTCATATTGGAATGCTGTTGTCTCTG
>NW_022334940.1:347098-370516 GCF_002776525.5 Piliocolobus tephrosceles
TATTTATTTATTTATTTATTTATTTATTTATTTATTTTTGAGATGGAGTCTCGCTCTATTACCCAGGCTGCAGAGCAGAGGCATGATCTCGGCTCACTGCCAACTCCGCCTCTGGGATTCAAGCAATTTTCCTGCCTCAGCCTCCCGAGTAGCTGGCACCACAGGCATGTGCAACCACACCCAGTGAATTTTTTTTTTTCTTTTCTTTTGAAACGGAGTATCTATTGCCCCAGCTGGAGTGCAATGGCATGATCTGGGCTCACTGCAACCTCTACCCACTGGGTTCAGCGATTCTCCTGCCTCAGCCTCCCAAATAGTTGGGATTACTGGCATGTGCTGCTACTGTCTGGCTAATATTTTTGTATTTTTAGCAAAGATGGGGTTTCACCATGTTGGCTAGGCTGGTCTGGAACTCCTGACCTCAAGTGATCCACCAGCCTTGGCCTCCCAAAGTGCTGGGATTACATGCGTGAGCCACTGAGCCCTCCTGAGTCTGCTTCTTTGTCTATGCGTTTAGTTCTCCCAAGAGATTCTCTTTCCCTCTCCCTCTCCCTTGTCTTTGTACCCTGCTAATCAGGTATACGTGATTTCCTATCAGACCTGAACCTTGCAGAATTGAAGCCACAGAAAAGAATACGTTGACTCTGCAGTGCTTGAAGGGGGTAAAAGTAAAGCATTACCCAGAGGAAGCAGGGTTAGGAAATTTTGCCTCTGACCCATTTTTGTGCCAGTCCCACGAGGAGAGAGTGAAGCCAGATAGTCTCCCTCTTTCCTGTTTTGTGTGTGGACTTTGATGTTCATTTCCTCATTCTTTCTTTCTAGGCTCTTGCTCTTGCAGAATCCACAGGTCTTTCTTGAAGAAATCTATAGTCAGAACTTTGTGCTGCATTTTTATCTAGGGAAGAAACAGGAAGACAAGAGTGTGGTCTCCTAGAAATCTAGCACTGGAGAAACGATGTCTGATTTGTCTTTTTTTGGTCTTGTTTTGTTTTTTTGCTATCATTGTAATTTTTTTATGCATTGGACTGTTATATGTTATACTGTCATACTATGTTGGCTAGACTGGTCTCGAACTCCTGACCTTGTGATCCACCCGCCTCAGCCTCTCAAAGTGCTAGGATTACAGGCATGAGCCACCATGCCCAGCCTTGCCTCTTGGCTGTTACCAAAGGATGTTTGCTTCCAAAGAAGCTGGAAGCTGCAGCCCCAATGAGCCTTTGCAGGGGAGCAAGAGAGCCACAGGTAAGGACAACTGATTTAGACAGGTGGGACAGGGTCTATGGGGAGGGCAGAGTGCATCACATTCCCCCACCCAGACTCACGGGCCACAGCATCATTGCCCCATGCAAAGCCCCATTCCTATCTGTCTGATTGTGTGATTCCCAGTTATTCCCATTCCCCCAACAGATAAACACTCCATTGGGTTCAATGCATATACTTTTATTAAATCTCACTCTGTCACCCAGGCTGGAGTGCAGTGATGTGATCATAGCTCACTGCAGCCTCCAACTCCCAGGCTCAAGTGATCCTCCCATCTCAACCTTCTGAATAGATGTGATCACAGGTACACACCACCATACTCTGGTAAATTTTACTTTTTTGTAGGGACAGGGTCTTGCTATGTTGCCCAGGCTTGTCTCGAACTCCTGACCTCAAGTGATCCTCCCACCTCAGCCTCCCACAATACTGCAATTACAAGGATGGGCCACTGCCCTTGGCCTAAATGTGCTCTTAAACACCTGTGTTGTTATTTTGTACGTGGGTATTTTAATGGACAATGAGTTGTGGCAATGGCAATGAGTTGTGGCCTTATGGCATTGCTTTCTGTTTTCAGGCAGCACTAAACTTTTTTTTTTTTTTTTTGAGACAAAGTCTCACTCTGTTGCCTGGGCGGGAGTGCAGTGGCGTGATCTTGGCTCACTGCAACCTCTGCCTTACAGGTTCAAGCGATTCTCCTCAGCCTCCTGTGTAGCTGGGACTACAGGTATGCACCACCAGGCCTGGCTAATTTTTTTTGTATTTTTAGTAGAAACAGGGTTTCACCATGCTGGTCGGGCTGATCATGAACTCCTGACCTCAAATGATCTACCTGTCTTGGCCTCCCAAAGTGCTGGGATTACAGGCATGAGCCACTGCGTCCAGCCAACACTAAGCTTTTTAAATGACGCTGTGTGTGCATCTAGCCTGTCATGTCTCACTGCTATACCACCTTCTGTGTTTCTACCCAGCTCACCTGCCCACTCTCCTGGTGAGGAACCCCCAGGGCACCTCCACCTCCCAGAGCACAAATGTCATTGAGATGAGCAGCTTGGGACATGGTATGGACCCATGCAGAGGTGACCCTAGGTAATGATGGCATCAGAGTGAGAGGCTGGACGACTGTGGCTGGGGGAGCTTTGAGGTGTTATGATGTGTAAGAGATCATCAATTCCAGGATGTCACCCCAAGGAGAATATGCATGGACCAAAGATGAGGGGTCCCCAGGAGAGTGCACCAATAGTGAGGCCCCCAGATTCCATCCCTAGCCAGGTTCCCTGCTAAGTGGCAATTAGAAAAATTCCTCTTTACAGAAAACAGAAGGCCAATTAGGTCCCCAACCACAGAGCCAGTCCTCTACCCTCTAGTGAAAGCTTCCAGTGGACAAGAAAAGCTTGGGAAAGCCAGAAGGAATAGGAACCACAGCTCAGGCCAGGCAGCGGCTTCATAAGTCACAAGGACGATTCTTTTTTTTTTTTTTTTCCTGATAAAGAGATAAGGTCTCACTGCATCGCCAGGCTGATGTGCAGTGACCCAGTCACGGCTCACTGCAGCCTTGAACTTGTGGGCTCAAGTGATCCTCCCAGCTCAGCCTCCTGAGTAGCTGGGACCACAGGTGCACACCACCACGCCTTGCTAACTTTTATTTTTATTTTTATTTTTGAGAGGCAGTCTCGCTCTGTGACCCAGGCTGGAGTGCAATGGTGCATTCTTGGCTCACTGCAACCTCCACCTCCCGGGTTCAAGTGATCTTCCTGCTTTGGCCTCCCAAGTAGCTGGAATTACAGGTGCAAGCCACCAGGCCCAGCTAATTTTTGTATTTTTATAGAGACAGGGTTTCATCATGTTGCCAGGCTGCTCTTGAACTCTGACCTCAGTGATCCGCCCACCTCAGCCTCCCAAAGTGCTGGGATTACAGGTGTGAGCCACCGTACCTGGCCCCTTGCTAATTTTTAAACTTTTTTTGTAGAGATGGAGTCTCACTATGTTGCCCAGGCTGGTCTCAAGCTCCTGGCCTCAAGCAGTCCTCCTACCTCAGCCTCTCAAAGTACTGGGATTACAGGCATGAGCCACTATGCCCAGCCCCAGAAGGGCAATTAGTACACAGTGACAGTGGAAGGAACAGAGACACAGTCGGTGGGTGGTGGGAAGATAAGAACATTCACTCTGAGGGCTTCTAGTAATGTTGGAGAAGTGAGCATCAGCTGAGCAGAAGGGAGGGAGGGAAGGAAGCACAGGAGGTTTGAGGAGAGAGAGAGGAAGTATGAAATTGCTGTTTTAAACCTCCTGGGGAAATGTAGAGGGGTTGCCAGGCAGCCCACTTGAAATCTGAATTTAAAGTGAAAGCCCAGCCAGGCTGGGCATGGTGGCTCACGCCTGTAATCCCAGCACTTTGAAGGCAGTGACCACAGAGAGAAAGGATTGTCTGAGGCCAGGAGTTCCAGACCAGCCTGGCCAACATGGTGAAACCCCATCTCTACTTAAAATATAAGAATTAACTGGGCATGGTTGTGGGCACCTGTAATCCCAGCTACTCAGGAGGCTGAGGTGTGAGAATCACTTGAACCCAGGAGACAGAGGTTGCAGTGAGCTGAGATTGTACCACTGCACTCCAGTGTGGGCGACAAGAGCAAAACTCCATCTCAAAAAAAAAAAAAAAAAAAAAAAAAGTGAAAGTATAGCCAGACATGGTGGCTCACACCTACAATCCCAGCACTTTGGTGGTTGAGGTGAGGAGGATTGCTTGAGGCCAGGAGTTCAAGAGCAGCCTAGGCAACATGGTGAGACGTCATCTCTACAGAAAATTATCTGGGTGTGGTGTGGTGCACGTCTGTGATCCCAGCTCCCAGGGAGGCTGAGGAGGGAGGATCGTTTGAGCCCAGGAGATGGAGGCTGCAGTGAGCTCTGATCACACCATTGCACTCCAGCCTGGGTGACAGAGTGAGACCCTGTCACTAAACTAAATAAGTAAATGAATAAACAGATGAATAAATAAAGTGAAAGTTCAGCTGAGTGCATGCTTTCCCAGTGAGACTGGCTGTCCAGGTGCAGATGCAAGAGATCCAGCCTGTTCATGTCACCCTTGCTCAGGGGAACAATGTCAGGAGACAAAGGAGTTGATTTTTTTTTCCCTTCCTCTTTTATTGAGACGGAGTCTCCGTGATCTCAGCTCACTGCAAACTCCACCTCCCGGATTCAAGCGATTCTCCTGCCTCAGCCTCCCTAGCAGCTGGGATTAGAGGCACCTGCCACCACACCCGGCTAATTTTTGTATTTTCGGTAGAGACAGGGGTTTCGTCATTTTGGCCAGGCTGGTCTTGAACTCCTGACCTCAAGTGATCCACCCACTTCGGCCTCCCAAAGTGCTGGGATTACAGGCGTGAACCACTTCGCCCTGCAGGAGTTGATTTTAATTATGAACCATGATTAAGGAAGGCAATGACCGCAGAGAGAATAACAGTGAGGTGGGGAGGCCAAGTGGAGAGTTCTGGAATGAGAGGAGAGGTCAGCGGGGAGCTGTCCGAAGCCTCCTCTCTGGGTGATGGAGGGTCCCAGGTGTGACTGCAGACAGGGAGGGGTAGCTGAGAGGCACATTGGAAAAGCTCACAGCAGTCCTGGTGCCCGGAGAGATGGGGAGTAGCCTGGCCTGTCTACGTGGGTGATGACGCCAACGTCTTGTATGAATCACTGTTGCAGACCTCCTGGGGGAATGTAGAGGGGTTGCTGCTCTACAAGACGGCAAGAAGGATGGAGAACACAGTCAACAGGGAGCCCAAGTCCTCAGTGGATGAGGAGGTGCAAGCAGAAGACCAGCAGACAGCAGTCACCGAGAGGGACAGCAGATGACTCCGCTGCCTTTGAAAGAGAAAGGTCTTGGACGCGACCACAGGAAGCATGGAGGATATAGACCCTACCTTAGAGTCTACGGTATGTGGGGTATAGGAGAAAAAAGAGTCCCTGCACCAGACAGTGCCAGGGGATGTGGGGTCCTGAGGGGCCAGTGGGGTCGGAGGGAAGAGACCCTCCTGCAAGAGGCTGAGTGGAGACTCCAGAGCCAATGATGTCATCAGAGGAGCTGGGGCAGGATGTAGGGTGAGGAGGAGGGTCCAGTCATATTACGCAATACACAGATCTGGGGGGAGGGCCTATGGCAAAGAGGCTCTGTCCTTTGAGGGTGAGTGAGCCAACAGGGGAAAGTGAGGCATGATGAAAACAGCCGTGGATGGCCGGCTGCAGTGGCTCACGCCTGTAATCCCACCACTTTGGGAGGCCGAGGAGGGTGGATCACCGGAGGTCAGGAGTTCAAGACCAGCCTGGCCAACATGGGGAAGCCCATCTCTACTAAAAATACGAAATTAGCCAGGCATGATAGTGGGCACCTGTAATCCCAGCTACTTGGGAGGCTGAGGCAGCAGAATCACTTGAACCCAGGAGGCAGAGGTTGCAGTAAGCCGAGATTGCGCCACTGCACTCCAGCCTGGGCAACAAGAGCGAAACTCCGTTGGGAAGGGGGGGGAAGGGGAGGGGAGAAGGAAGGAAGGATTGAAGGAAAGATAGAAAGAAATAAGGAAGGGAGGGGGGGAGAGAGAAAGAGAAAAAAAGGAAGGAAGGAAAGGAAGGAAGGAAGGAAAGAAAGAAAGAAAAAGGAAGGAAGGAAGGAAAAGAAAAAGGAAGGAAGGAGGGAGGGAGGAAGGAAGGGAAGGAAGGAAGGGAAGGAAGGAACGAAGGAAGGAAGGAAGGGAAGGAAGGAACGAAGGAAGGAAGGAAGGAAGGAAGGAAGGAGAAAGGAAAAGTAAGAAAGAAAATAACCGTGGATGGAAGGAGAGGGAAGGAGGGAGGGAGGGAGGGAGGAAGGAAGGAAGGGAGGAAGGAAGGAAGGAAGGAAGGAAGTAGAGGAAGTAAGAAAGAAAATAACCATGGATGACCTCAGACAGCCAGGTGACATTTCAAGCTGTGAGTTTGGAGAGTGTGGACGCTCCAGGGAACTGTGAGGTGACCGCTCCCCCTGGTGGTCATATATGACTAAAGCAAGTACAAGTCCAGAATCACACCTGGAGAACAGGTGCCATCGCCTGAAAGCAACAGTAGCCACGACAACAAGGCCAGGTGCAGAACCCAGGTCTCCCCCCTTTATTAGAACCTGTGGAGAGATCATGAACGTGTTCCCCGATAAGTTCATTTTCAGAGGTAAAAAATCACAACAATCTCCCACAGTGTCACTTCTCCCAGGAACATGTGTATGTGAATGGCTTAAAAACTGTTGCCTTTGACAAAGAAATGTACCAATTTCCAATGGTAGAATATTTAATTGAGGAAATGTCTCATTAACAGATGTTAAGTGTAGGGTCTCAGCATCAGAATTTCCCTTGAATGTTTCATTATAAAAACGTTTGAGGTGTGGGGCTTACACCTGTAATCCTAACACTTTGGGAGGCCGAGGTGAGAGGATCACTTGAGGACAAGAGTTTGAGACCAGCCTGAGTAATTAGCCAAGTGCGGTGGAGCACACTTGTAGTCCCAGCTTCCTGGGAGCTGAGAAGGGAGCATCCCTTGAGCCCAGGAGTTCAAGGCTGCAGTGAGCTAGGATAACACCACGGCACTCCAGCCTGGGAAACAGAGCAAGACCTTGTCTCTAAAAAATAAATGAATTAATGTTTTTAAGAAATGTTCAAACTTAATGAAAAGTTGAAAGTTAATGAAAATTTTGCAGTGAACATCCACACCCACCCCTGAAGTCTACAATTAACATTTCATTATGCTCAGTTTATCGTATAACCTATTCAACTATCCATCCCTCAAACCATTCTATTTGGAGGCATTTGAAAATGAATTGTGGCATTAGTACACTTCACCCCTAAACACTTCAGCACACATATTATAACAAGACTCTCATATTTATTTATAGTCCTTTTTTCTTTGGACATAAAATATGCATATAGGTCAGGTGCAGTGGCTCACACCTGTAATCCCAGCACTTTGGGAGGCTGAAGTGGGCAGATCACTTGAGCTCAGGAGTTCAAGATCAGCCTGGGCAATGCCCGGGCGCAGTGGCTTACGCCTGTAATCCCAGCACTTCGGGTAGCCAAGGCAGGCAGATCACGATGTCAGGAGATCGAGACCATCCTGGCTAACATGGTGAAACCCTGTCTCTACTAAAAATACAAAAAATTAGCCGGGTGTGGTGGCACGCACCTGTAGACCCAGCTACTTGGGAGGCTGAGGCAAGAGAATCGCTTGAGCCCAGGAGGCAGAAGTTGCAGTGAGCTGAGATTGCGCCACTGCATTCCAGCCTGGGCAAGAGAGTGAGACTCCATCTCAAAAAAAAAAAAAAAAAAAAAAAAAGTCTGTCAGGGTACTATAGTGAAACCCCGTTTCTACTAAAAATACAAAAATTACCTGGGCATGGTGGCACATGCCTGTTATCCCAGCTACTCAAGAGATTGAGGTATGAGACTCACTTGAACCCAGGAGGCAGAGGTTGCAGTGAGCCGAGATCACACCACTGCACTCCAGCCTGGATGACAGAGCAAGACCCTGTCTCAAAAAAAGAGAGAAAGCACATAAGTCTCTTCCTTTTTGCTTCAATGTGTTCCTGAGGATCACGCTGCAATGTAGATCATATTTTTCCAATGAATAAACTTGCATTCCAGACCAGAGACAGAGCATCATCTAAATCATGGCTTTAAATAATAACATAGGATGAAAGAAAAGAATCAATATTCTAGGCTGGGCACGATGGCTTAGGAAATCCCAGCACTTTGGGAAGCCAAGGTGGGAGCCCAGGAGTTCAAGACCAGCCTGGGCAACATAGTGAGACCCCCGTCTCTACAAAAAAAAAAAAAAAAACAAAAAACAAAAAAACTTAATGCGTATAGTAAAAGGTACAAATCTTATGTGTACCCCTCAATGAATTCTAACAAATGCACGCACCCATGTAACCCATATTGCCATCAAGACAGAACATCACTATCATCCCCAAAAACCTTCCCCTGTGTACCTTCTCAGTCGATCCACTCCCACCCTCCAATCAGGCAGCCATTGATCTGATCATTCCCGTTATAAATTAGTTTCAGCCTGTTCTACAACTTAATGGAAACTGAATCGTGAAGTATGGACTCTGGTGTAGCAGCATCAGAATTCAAAAAGCTACCCAGAGGCCAGGTGCAGTGGCTCATGCCTGTAATCCCAGCACTTTGGGAGGCCACGATGGGTGGACCGCTTGAGTCAGGAGTTCGAGACCAACCTGGTCAACATGGTGAAACCCCATCTCTACTAAAAATACAAAAATTAGCCAGGTGTAATAGTGTGTGGCTGTAGTCTCAGCTACTCAGGAGGCTGACGTGAGAGAATTACTTGAACCTGGGAGGCAGAGGTTGTGGTGAGCTGAGATCACATAACTGCACTTCAGCCTGGGTAACAGAATGAGACCCTGTCTCAAAATAAATAAGTAAATAGATAAATAAATTAATTAATTAAAAAAAAAAGACCCCCAGGTGTTTCTAGGCTGGGAACTTTTGCTCAGACCCAGGCCTTTTCCCACATTCCAGAAGGCAGCAATTTGGCTCTGGTCTGAGGTCACAGCTGATTGACTACAGATCTGTGACTAGATCTCAGGTCTCCTTGCTGTTCACCCTCTGTTTACTCTACAACAGGGTTTCTTCCAGAACAGTGGTTCTCAATGTTAACATCCATTATAATCTCTGGAGGAACATACCTCTGGGATAGGGCTCAATAATCTGCATTTTTGGCCAGGCACAGTGACTCACACCTGTAATCCCAGCACTTTGGGAGGCCGAGGTGGGAGGATTACTTGAGCCCAGAAGTTTGAGACCAGCCTAGGCAACACGGTGAAACCCCATCTCAACTGAAAATACAAAATTAGCCGGGCATGGTGGTGCACGCCTGTAATCCCAGCTACTTGGGAGGCTGAGGCAGGAGAATTGCTTGAACCCAGGAGGCAGAGGTTGCAGTGAACTGAGATCATGCCTCTGTACTCCAGCCTGTACAACAGAGTGAGAGTCCGTCTCAAAAAAATAAAAATAAAAATAAAAGCCAATTGCAATTACTGTTGGATTTCTATTGGAATGACTGTTGGAAATCCACCTGTCATTTCTATGTCACAACAAGAAAGAATTGGGGTGAGCTATTTGCTAATGGTGACCATGTGACAGGGAGGTGTCCTCACCCCATGCTTTCTGAAGATATTTCTTAATGTCCCTGCTCAGCAATCATTCAACAAGAGCTCTTTGCATATGTTTCAGCAAAAGTATTCCCACCTTGCCTCATTTTCTCTTTTTTTCTCCTTTTTTTTTTTGAGACGGAGCCTCGCTCTGTTGCCCAGGCTGGAGTGCAGTGGTGCAATCTCGGCTCACTGCAAGCTCTGCCTCCCGGGTTCACGCCATTCTCCTGCCTCAGCCTCCCGAGTAGCTGGGACTACAGGTGCCACCGCCACGCCCGGCTAAGTTTTTGTATTTTTAGTATAGACGGGGTTTCACAGTGCTCGCCAGGATGGTCTCGATCTCCTGATCTTGTGATCTGCCTGCCTCGGCCTCCCAAAGTGCTGGGATTACAGGTGTGAGCCACCGTGCCCAGACTTCTCTTTTTTTAAAAATTTTTGTTTATTTATTTTTTGAGATGGAGTTTCACTCTTGTTGTCCAGGCTGGAGTGCAATGATGCGATCTCGGCTCACTGCAACCTCTGCCTCCTGGGTTCAAGTGATTCTCCTGCCTTGGCCTCCCGAGTAGCTGGGATCACAGGCATGCGCAACCACGCCCGGCTAATTTTCTATTTTCAGTAGAAATGGGGTTTCTCCATGTTGGCCAGGCTGGTCATGAACTCCTGACCTCAGGTGATCCGCCTGGCTCAGCCTCCCAAAGTGGTGGGATTACAGGCGTGAGACACCAGACCCGGCCAGCCTTATTTTCTCTTTAACTAGGGGGAGTCTTCCTCCTCTCTCTGCTGACTCATTGACATGCATATCTTACTGTGGCCAGGTTTCCTCCTCCATTCAGCCTAGTTAATCTACTTCCAAGGGCTGGGAGCAGCCCAGTGCATACTTATCCCCCAGGACAGAGCCCCCCACCACTGTTCCATGGGCAACATGGGGTGAAAGAGATAGTTTTAGGGTAACACACTTTATTTATTTATTTATTTTGAGTTGGAGTCTCGTTCTGTTGCCCAGGCTGGAGTGCAGTGGTGTGATCTCGGCTCACTGCAACCTCTGCCTCCTGAGTTCAAGTGATTCTCCCGCCTCAGCCTCCAGAGTAGCTGGGACTATAGGCACACATCACCATGCCCAGCTAATTTTTGTATTTTTAGTAGAGACGGGGTTTCACCATGTTGGCCAGGCTAATATTGAACTCCTGACCTCAGGCGATCCTCCCACCTCAGCCTCCCAAAGTGCTGGTATTACAGGCGTTACTGCGCCCAGCCCGATACTATTTTTTAAAAATACTTATGAATTGATTTTAGTGTACCTTAGGAAAATAGCAAACCCATGAAGTCACACATACTATATATTATTTAAGTTGTTTCCTCTCTAAATACATTTAAATTGAAAAAGAAATTGATTGGAAACACCAGTATTGATGGACTTGTAAAAACAGTGGCCTGAGCTGGGCCCGGTTGCTCACACCTGTAATCTAAGGGCTCTGACAGGCTGAGACAGGAAGACTTCTTGAGGCCAGGAGTTTCAGACCAGCCTGGGCAACATAGCAAGACTCCGTTTCTTCCGAAAGACATGAAAAATATTAGCTGGGCAAGGTGGCTATGTCTAGTCCCAGCTAGTCAGGAGGCTGAGGAGGGAGGATTCCTTGAGCCCAGGAGGTCGAGGCTGCAGTGGGTTATGATCACACCACTTCACTCCATCCTGGGCAACAGAGCAAGACCCTGTCTCAAAAACAACAACAACAACAAAAACAGAGACAGGGATGTCAGAAAGTGAAAGGATAAGAGCTTGCCCATGATCTGAGAATTCCTGCTTCAGTGGATTCCAGGGAAAGGTGAACATGGAGACTCAAAGAGTGGCGTGTCCTATTAGGAAAACTCATGTTCTTTTCCTGCAGCTTTAAGTCATTTTATGAAGACATAAAAGCAATTCTAGTTATTTTGCATTTGTATTTTGTGGCTTCTTTTGCATATTATTCTTGATAACTCACAATAGCATACTTAGTTGCCTTAAAATATGTGAATTTACATAGATGCTGCCATTTTAAAGTATAATTTTTATAACGTTTTGGGACTAGAATTCTTTTTCCTGAAGGGACACGTTTTCTGTTTTATAATGAAAGTCAGCTGGAACATAAGATTCTGCACATAATAGTTTACTTTAGAGACAAATTTTCAGTATCTTTTTGCTTATAAATGAGTTGTATTGTTATTAAAAAGCAACTTTATTCAATTATGTTTATTTCTTTATTTTATACTCTGCCTCATTTCTCGTTGATCTGAGACAACTTAGAGTGAGAATACATATGATAAAATAAAAATTAAAAAAAACAAAAACTGGGAGTTAAAAGTAAGAAGTCAAGGTAAGGGGAAATAAAACGAGCACAAACTGTCCAGACCCAAGCGGTTAAGAATTGAGTTTCAGGCCAGGGACAGTGGCTCATGCCTTTAATCCCAGCACTCTCAGAGGCCAAGTTGGGCGGATCAAGAGGTCAGGAGATCAAGACCATCCTGGCCAAGATGGTGAAACCTCATCTCTCCTAAAAATACAAAAATTAGCTGGGCGTGATGGTGCTTGCCTGTAATCCCAGCTACTAGGGAGGCTGAGGCAGGAGAATCGTTTGAACCCAGGAGTCAGAGGTTGTGGTGAGCCGAGATCGAACCACTGCACTCCAGCCTGGCTGCAGAGTGAGACTCCATCTCAAAAAAAAAAAAAAAAAAAACGAAAAAAAGAAAAAGAAAAAGTTTATCTGTATAAAGAGAACAATGGGGTTTTTGTTTTGTTTTGTTTTGTTTGAGACAGAGTTTCGCTCTTGTTACCCAGGCTGGAGTGCAGTGGCGCGATCTGGTCTCGAATTCCTGACCTCATGATCTGCTTGCCTCAGCCTTCCAAAGTGCTGGGATGACAGGTGTGAGCCACCGCACCCGGCCCCATTGGTATAATTTTGAAAATATTTATCCATGTTGTAGCATGTATCAGTAATTCATTTCTTTTTATTACTGAGTAGTGTTCCATTGTAGGGATATACCACAATTTGTTTAGCTATTTATCTGTTGATGAACATTTGGGTTTTTAGCTATTTATCTGTTGATGAACAATTTGTTTAGCTATTTATCTGTTGATGAACATTTTATCTGTTGATGAACGTTTGGTTTTTATCTTGGATAAAACTCTAAGATTGGGATTGCTGGGTCTTTTTTGTTTTTGTTTTTGTTTTTTTTTTTTTTTTTTTTTTTTTGAGATGGAGTTTTACTCTTGTTGCCCAGGCTGGAGTGCAATGGCACAATCTTGGCTCACTGCAACCTCTGCCTTCCGGGTTCAAGCCATTCTCCTGCCTCAGCCTCCCTAATAGCTGGGATTACAGGCATACGCGACCATGCCCAGCTAATTTTGTATTTTTAGTGGAGACAGGGTTACACCATGTTGGTCATGCTGGTTTTGAACTCCTGACCTCAGGTGATCTGCCTGCCTCAGCCTCCCAAAATTTTGGGATTACAGGCATAAGCCACCACACTCAGCCTTGCTGGGTCTTATGGTACGTATATGTTTAGCTTTATAAGAAACTGCAGGCCCAGTGTGGCGGCTCACAGCTGTCATCTCAGCACTTTGGGAGGCCTATGTGGGAGGATCCCTTGAGGCCATGAGTTCAAGGTCAGCCTGGGCAACATAGTGAGACCCTGTTTCTAGAAAAAATAAAAAATTAGCTAGACATGGTGGTGTGCATCTGTAGTCCCCACTACTCAGGAGGCTAAGGCTGGAGTGCAGTAGCGTGATCTTTGCTTACTGCAACCTCTACCTCCTGGGTTCAAGTGATTCTCCTGTCTCAGCCTCCTGAGTAGCTGGGATTACAGGTGTGGGCCACCACACCTGGCTAATTTTTGTATGTTTGAGACAGGGGAGGATCACTTCAGCCCAGGAGGTTGAGGCTGCAGGGAGCTATGATTAGACCATTGGCACTCCAGTATGGGCAACGAGTGAGACCTTGTCTCTAAAAGAAGCCAAAAATATTCTGTTTTCTTCTTGAGACCACATTACAACCCAGGAGGCAGGTGTCAAGAATTCTGACTCGTAAATCAGGCCTAGTGTTCAGCTGGGGATGTGTAAATCAGTTCTCACTTTCACTGGAGGAAATGTACATTTCCTTTCAAATTCAAGGCTGATGGTCTTGCTTTTTTTTTTTTTTGGAGACAGGGTCTCACTCTGTCACTGAAGTGCTGAGGTCTGATCTCGGCTCTCTGCACCCTTGAACTCCTGGGCTCAAGTCATCCTCCCACCTCAGGCTCTTGAGTATCTGGGACCACAGACATGCACCACCATGCCCCACCAATTTTTTTTTTTTTTTTTTTTTTTTTAAGAGAAGGAATCTCGCTATATTCCCCAGGCTGGTCTCAAACTCCTGGGCTTGAGCAATCCTTCTGTCTCAGCCTCCCAAAGTGAGACACATTTGTGGGATTATTACAAGTGTGAGCCACTGCACCTGGCCTATCTCACTGAAGCTATTGTTAGTGTCAGTGGTTGGAAAGAGGTTCAAATACCTGTTTTTTTTTTTTTTTTGTTTGTTTGTTTGTTTTGAGATGGAGTCTTGCTCTTGTTGCCCAGGCTGGAGTGCAGTGGTGCAATCTCGGCTCACAGCAACCTCCGCCTCCCAGGTTCAAGCAATTCTCCTGCCTCAGCCTCCTCCTGAGTAGCTGGGATTACAGGCGCCTGGCTAATTTTTGTACTTGTAGTAGAGCCAGGGTTTTTCCATGTTGGCCAGGCTGGTCTCGAACTCCTGACCGCCTCAGCCTCACAAAGTGATGGGATTACAGGTGTGAGCCACCACGTCCAGCCAAAGTACCTGGTTTTTCAAACATGTCCAGTAATTATCTGTCTGATCATCTCAACAAGACTGGAATCTTCTTGAAGTTGGTGCACATGCATTCCTCTCTCAGGTCTTGTGTCAGGGTTCCTGGGGACTGGTTTTGAGGTTCTGGTGCCTTCAGTCATTCTCAGGAGCATTGCCCATTCTTAGTTATGTTGTGTTGCTTCATGCACCTTCTGTTTTTTTTTTTTTTTTTAATTTTTTTCCGAGACGGAGTTTTGCTCTTGTTGCCCAGGCTGAAGTGCAATGGCGTGATCTCGGCTCACTGCAAACTCCGCTTCCCAGGTTCAAGTGATTCTCCTGCCTCAGCCTCCCAAGTAGCTGGGGTTACAGGCATGTACCACCATGTCCAGCTAATTTTGTATTTTTAGTAGAGACGGAGTTTCTCCCTGTTGGTCAGGCTTGTCTCAAACTCCCGACCGCAGGTGATCCACCCGCCTTGGCCTCCCTAAGTGCTGGGATTACAGGTGTGAGCCACCACGCCTGGTCTGCTCAGGCACTTTCTTAAGAAGTTCTTTAGCTTGTCCCGCTTATCTCATTTTAGCGCCTCTTACACCATTTGTCTGTTTCTGACTTCCTCTTCACTCACCTGTGGTTCATTCTCCATACTTAGTGGAATTGCACTACAGTAAGCGCTGCTTCTCTGCCGACAGACCTGCTGACTTCAAGCTCTTTGCAGCGAGCCTGCCTGTATGAATTAGCTTGATTCCTGCTGGACCAAAGTCAAATGAGTGGTTTATTTTATTTTTTTCTTTTTATTTTTAATCCTTTTTTTAAATAGAGACAGGGTTTCACCATATTGGCCAGGCTGGTCTTGAATGCCTAGCCTTAAACAATCCCCTGTCTTGGCCTCCCAAAGTGCTGGGATTATAGTCATGAGCCACCACACCAGCCCTTTTTGAGTTTTTTTTCTTTTTTCTTTTTTTATTTTTTGAGATGGAGGCTCGCTCTGTCACCCAGGCTGGAGTGCAGTGCAGTGGCGTGATCTTGGCTCACTGCAACCTCCATCTCCCGGGTTTAAGCGATTCTCTCACCTCAGCCTCCTGAGTAGCTGAGACCAGCCTGGGCAACACGACAAAACACTGTCTCTACTAAAAATACAAAAAATTAGCTGGGCATCGTGGTGCATGCCTATAGTCCCAACTGCTCAGGAGGCTGATGTGGGAGAATCGCTTGAGCCAGGGAGGCAGAGGTTGCAGTGAGCTGAGATTGTACCACTGTACTCCAGCATGGGTGACAGAATGAGGCCTTAACTCAAAAAAAAAAAAAAAAAAAAAAAAAAAAAAATGCATGTGTGTGCATGTGAATAATGTGTGTGTATAAAAATGTGTGTGTATGTGTATATGTATTTGTGGGGAATGTGGTTGGTAAAATACATAGGCATAGGAGCCAAATCATGAAGGGCATAAATTGTGTAATAAAGACATTATGTTAATTGGCTGGATGCAGTGGCTCTGGTGGGGCCCGGTGGCTCACATGTGTAATCCCAGCACTTTGGGAGGCTGAGGCAGGCAGATCACTACTACAAATACAAAAATTAGATGGGCATGGTGGCAGGTGCCTGTAATCCCAGCTACTTGGGAGGCTGAGGCAGGAGAATTGCTTAAACCTGGGAGGCAGAAGTTGCAGTGAGTCAAAATTATGCCATTGCACTCTAGCCTGGGTGACCGAGTGAGACGCCTTCTCAAAAAAAAAAAAAAAATTATTAGTAGACACTGAATTGAATTTCGTTTTTATTTATTATTATTATTATTGCTTTTAAGACAGGGTCTCTCTGTCACCCAGGCTGGAGTGCAGTGTCATGGCTGTAGCTTACTGCAGTCTCAAACTTCTGTGCTCAAGCAATCCTTCTGCCTCAGTCTCCTGAGTAGCTAGGTCTATAGGCACATGTCACCACACCTGGCTAATTGGCTAATTTAAAAAATACTTTTGTAGAGATAGGATCTTGCTATGTTGCCTAGATTGGTATTGAACTCCTGGCTTCAAGTAATCCTCCTGCCTCAGCCTCCCCAAGTGCTAGGGTACAGGTGTGAGCCACTGCGGCCAGCCTGAAATTTGAATTTCGTTAATTTTTACTTTTTTATTTATTTTATTTTATTTTATTTTATTTTTGAGACGGAGTCTCGCTCTGTCGCCCAGGCTGGAGTGCAGTGACCGGATCTCAGCTCACTGCAAGCTCCGCCTCCCAGGTTCACGCCATTCTCCTGGCTCAGCCTCCCAAGTAGCTGGGACTACAGGCGCCTGCCACCTCGCCCGGCTAGTTTTTTGTATTTTTTAGTAGAGACAGGGTTTCACCGTGTTCGCCAGGATGGTCTCGATCTCCTGACCTCGTGATCCACCCGTCTCGGCCTCCCAAAGTGCTGGGATTACAGGCTTGAGCCACCACGCCTGGCCTAATTTTTACATGTTAAAAAATATTATTCTTCTATTGATTTTTTTTCCCAACCGTTTAAAATGTAAACGTCAGCCGGGCATGGTGGCTCACACCTGTAGTCCCAGCTACTTGAGAGGCCAAGATGGAAGGATCACTTGAGCCCAGGAGTTTGAGGCTACAGTGAGCTATGATGGTACCACTGCACTCCAGCTTGGGTGACAGAAAAAAAAAAGTAAAATAAAATGTAAAAATCATTCTTACTTGTGAGCCATACAAAACCAGATGGCAAGGTGGATTTGGCCTACAAGCCATAGCTTGCTAACCCTTGACTTAAAAGATATTTTTTTCCAGGTCGACTTTAAATGGCATTATTCTGCCAACTGCATTGGTTGGAAATCAGTTGAGCAGTGGGTTGGTCAGCTGCTTTGAGTCTGTTTTTAACCACAGTCTATTCTAAATATAGACTACGTCATTGGTGTAGCCTTGTATATGACATATTAGTCTCTGATGGGAGGCTGGTCTAGGCCACCTTGAGGATCCCTTTCACCCTAATTCTAGTCCAAAGCTTTTCTAAAAAATAAAGGCCAGGCATGGGGGCTCATGCCTGTAATCCCAGCACTTTGGGAGACCTAGGTGGGAGGATTGCTTGAGTCCAGGAGTTCAAGACCAGTCTGACCAACATAGCAAGACCCCCATCTCTACAAAAATAATTTTAAAAATTAGCCAGGTGTAGTGGTGTATGCCTGTAGTCCCAGCTACTTGGGAGGCTGAGGCAGGAAGATCGCTTGAGCCCAGGAGTTGGAGGCTGCAATGAGTCATGATCGCACCACTGCACTCCAGCCTGGGTGACAGAGTGAGAACTTGTCTCAAAAAAAGTTCTTTTTGAATCTCTGTCCTCTGCAGCTTGTGCAGCAGTGTGCCTCCCAGAATTTCTTCCTGTAACTTCACTGTTTTCCTTCTTCTGCCCGGGTTCAAATCAGGACGTAAAGGTCGTGGTCCTGTAGGCTCTGTCCTTAGCGCTCTTCTCTTCTCCCTCTCTCTATTCTCCCTGGTCTTTATTTTTATTATTATTCTTTTTCTTTTTCTTTTTTTTTGAGATGGAGTCTCGCTCTGCCGCCCAGACAGGAGTACAGTGGCACGATCTTAGCTGACTGCAAGCTTTGCCTCGCAGGTTAAGTGATTCTCCTGCCTCAGCCTCCCGAGTACCTGGGACTATGGGCGCCCGCCACCACGTCCAGCTAATTTTTTGTATTTTTAGTAAAGACGGGGTTTCACTGTGTTAGCCAGGATGGTCTCGATGTCCTGACCTCGTGATCTGCCCGCCTTGGCCTCCCAAAGTGCTGGGATTACAGGTGTGAGCCACCGCGCCTAGCCTATTTTTTATTATTTTTTATTTTCTTGAGACAGGGTCTTGCTCTGTCGCCCATGCTGGAGTGCAGTGGTATGATCTTGGCTCACTGCAATCTCTGCCTTCCAGGTTCAAGCGATTCTCCTGCCTCGGCCTCCCGAGTAGCTGGGACTATAGGTGCACACCACCCTGCCCGGCTAATTTTTGTATTTTTAGTAGAGATGGGGTTCTGTCATGTTGAGCAAGCTGGTCTTGAACTCCTGTCCTCAAGTGATCCTCCCGCCTCAGCCTCCCAGAGTGCTGGGATTACAAGCGTGAGCCACTGTGCCTGGCCTCTCCCTGGACTTTAATCAGACCACATCTTCAACTAGCACCTCTACATTGGCAACATTGTGTATGTTTAGCCCTTATATTTAGCTCTGACCTTTCTTCTGAGGCTTAGGGCCTTTCCCAGTATCTGGAAGTTAAAGTCTAAACTCCTTAGCCTGGCCCTAGGATCCGCTTAGTCTGAACTCCTGATGCACTGCCAGGCTCCTGGGCCAAGTCACAGGGTAGCTGCAAGCAGGTCATCTGCTTCTTCCTTCTCCTTGTCTTTGCTCATGCTCCTCCCTCTGCCATCACAAGCCTCTCTCCTTGTCTCCACCTCCCTCCCTCTCCTCCCAGTACACACCAAGTCGATGCCCTGCCCTTCGACAACCCACTCAGAGGACCACTTATCTGTCAGATTCAGCTCAAATATCTGTGCCTCCTTGAAGCCTTCTTTTGTTTTTTCTTTTCTTTTCCCTCCCCTCCCCTCCCCTCCCCTCCACTCCCCTTCCCTTCCCTTCTCTCTTTTCTTTTCTTTTCTCTTCTTTTGTTAGAGTCAGGGTCTTGCTCTGTCGCCTAGGCTGGAGTGCAGTGGTGCGATCTCAGCTCACTGCAGCCTCCACCTCCTGGGTTCAAGTGATTCTCCTGCCTCAGCCTCCCAAGTAGCTGGGATTACAGGCTTGCACCACCACCGCCAGCTAATTTTTTGCATTATCATTTTTAGTAGAGACTCAGTTTCTGTATGTTGCCCAGGCTGGTCTCAAACTCCTGGCCTCAAACAATCCTCCTGCCTTTGCCTCCCAAAGTGCTGGGATTACAGGCAAGAGACATCATGCCCAGTCTGAAGCCCTGTTTCATAGATAAAGCTAAACACTTTTCCTGTGTGCCCATAAAGCCTTATGCACACCTCTGCTTTAATGCTTGCTTTCTTGCTACAATTAGGTAAAAAATAATTGAATATTGGTTCAACATTATATATATATATACACACACACACATATATATACACATGTGTGGTTTCTCTGCCTCTGCCTCCTGGTTTCCAGTGATTCTCCTGCCTCAGCCTCCTGGGTAGCTGGGATTACCGGCACATGCCACCACACCCGGCTAATTTTTACTTTTTTATTTTTAGTAGAGAAGGGGTTTCACCGTGTTGGCCAAGCTGGTCTGGAACTTCTGACCTCAGGAGATCCACCTGCCTCAGCTTCCCAAAGTGCTGGGATTATAGGCATGAGCCACTGTGCCCAGCCTCAACATCAAATATATTTAAAAGTTGGTACCAGCCAGGCACGGTGGTTCATGCCTATAATCCCAACATTTTGGGAGGCCAAGGTGGGCAGATCGCCTGAGGTCAGGAGTTTGAGACCAGCCTGGCCAACATGGTGAAACCCATCTCTACTAAAAATAAAAATAAAAAAATTAGCCGGGTGTGGTGGCACGTGCCTGTAATCCCAGCTACTCAGAAGGCTGAGGCACGAGAATCACTTGAACCTGGGAGGTGGAGGTTGCAGTAAGCTGAGATCATACCACTGCCCTCCAGCCTGGGCAACAGAGTAAGACTCCATCAAGAAAAAAAAAAGAAGAAGAAGAAGAAAAAAGAAATTGGTGTCATGTGGGAAGTGAAAAAAAAAAAAACAAGGAAAAAGAAATGAATGAATTCATGAGTACACTCTTATGTGGCCTGCACTGACTTTCACACAAATTAGATTGGCTTAGTAGGCAAGATGGGATATTTTCATAATTTTATTTGATGTCTTTAAATGCATTTATCTTTTTTTTTCTGTAGGAGGAAAATTCTTCCAAGGATGGTCTCCCACTCAGAGCTGAGGAAGCTTTTCTACTCAGCAGATGCAGTGTGTTTTGATGTTGACAGCATGGTCATCAGAGAAGAAGGAATCAGTGAGCTAGCCAAAATCTGTGGCGTTGAGGACGTGGTGTCAGAACTGTAGGGATAGCATTTATTCACTTTATGAAATGATAAAGAATTTCTAAAGAGTGACTGTTTTGGATGAAGTGCTAGACCCTGGCTATGGAACATGAGCACTAGGCTTTTTCTTTCATTCCTTAGAGCTGAATTTGATATATTCATTCATTTATATAAATATTTATAGCAAATAAATATGGATAAGACATGTTCTTAGCTTGATCAGGGGAATGACGACCATCACTAACCAAAGAAGATGGCTTGGGGGGTGGGGCCCAATGTCCAGTGGCTTTGTGTCATGGTTGAAAGTGTGGCCTTAGTGCTTCCCTGGAAAGGCTCAGAGCCTCTTGGTGGATCCTGGGTCAGAGGTCCTCCCTCTCTCCTGTGCTCCTGTCCTGCAGCTGGGCACCTCCCTCCACAGCCCCAGTCCCTCAGTCAGCACCATGTCATTTTCTTTTCTTTTTCTTTTTCTTTTTTTTTAGATGGAGTGTCACTCTGTCGCCAGGCTGGAGTGCAGTGGCGCAATCTCAGCTCACCGCAACCTCTGCCTCCCAGGTTCAAGCGATTATCCTGCCTCAGCCTCCTGAGTAGCTGGGACTACAGACGCCCGCCACCACACCCAGCTAATTTTTGTATTTTCAGAGGAGACAGGGTTTCACCAAGTTGGCCAGGATGGTCTCTATCTCCTAACTTCGTGATCTGCCCACCTCAGCCTCCCAAAGTGTTGGGATTACAGGTATTAGCCACCGTGCCTGGCCTTTTTTTTTTTTTTTTTCTGAGACAGTCTGGCTCTGTTGCCCAGGCTGGAATACAGCAGTGCAATCTTGGCTAACTGTAACCTCTGCCTCCCGGATTCAAACAATTATCCTGCCTCAGCCTCCTGAGTACTTGGGATTACAGGCGTGCACCACCACGCCCAGCTAATTTTTGTGTTTTTAGTAGAAAAAACAGGCTGAGGTGGAAGGATGGCTTGAGCCCAGGAGGTGGAGGTTGCAGTGAGCTGAGATCGCAACATGCACTCCAGCCTGGGTGACAGAGTCAGACCCTGTCTCAAAAACAAGCAAACAAACAAAAAACATAGAGCACTGCCAGCAGTTCTCCCTCATCCCAGAATAGAAAATCCCCCACCATTTCTTGTGCACACACTGTGACTCTTGGGCTCCCTTTCAGGGTGGTGCCTGGTCTGGACCAGATCCCAGGTCCAAGGGGATTTCCTCTACACCGCAGACTTCTCTTTGATTTTCCCTTCTTTGAAATTACAGGGCATGGATGTAATTTCCATCCAGTATTTATTTATTTATGTGTTTATTTATTTACGAGATGGGGTCTCACTCTGTCACCTAGGCTGGAGTGCAGTGGTGCAATCTCAACTCCCTGCAACCTCTGCCTCCTGGGTTCAAGTGATTCTCATGCCTCAGCCTCCCAAGTAACTGGGACCATAGGCATACACCACCATGCCTAGCTAATTTTTATTTTTATTTTTTGTAGAAATGGGGTCTCTTCATGTTTCCCAGGCTGGTCTCCAACTCCTGGCCTCAAACAATCCTCCTGCCTCAGTCTCCCAAAGTGCTGGGATTACAGGCATGAGCCACCACACCTGGCCTAATTTTTTTTTTTTTTAAGTAAAGATGAGGTCTCACCATGTTGTCCAGGCTAGTCTCAGACTCCTGGACTCAAGCAATCCTCCCATATCGGCCTCCCAAAGTGCTGGGATTACAGGGGTGAGCCACTGCGCCTGGCCTAACCACACAAATTTTGACTCCACTTGAGTTCTGGAGTCTCACACAGGTCCTTGCAGTTTGCTCCTGGAAAAGATATGTCTGTGCTGTCTCTGCAGAGAGAGGATAAGAAAGTGTGCATTTGACCTTCCAGCCTTCATCTGTTAATATCCTTTTTCCTGCTGTTCCTGTATTGTATCCTCTGCTGTAAGAAATCTCCACCTGGAGTAGAACTTTATCTGCAGTCACATGGGTCCTTCCAGGGAATCATTAAACTAGTTGTGTGCGACCACGAAGACAAGAAATTGTTTTATTAAAGCTATGAATTCAAGGCCAGGCATGGTGGTTCATGCCTGTAATCCTAACACTTTGGGAGGTTGAGGTGGGTGGATCACCTGAGGTCTGGAGTTTGAGACCAGCCTGGCCAACATGGTGAAACCCTGTCTTTACTAAAATTACAAAAAAATTAGCCGGGCGTGGTGGTGGGCGCCTGTAGTCCCAGCTACTTGGGAGGCTGAGGCAAGAGAATTGCTTGAACCCAGGAGACGAAGGTTGCAGTGAACTGAGATTGCGCCATTGCACTCCAGCCTGGGTGACAGACCGAGACACCATCTCAAAACAAAACAAAACAACGAAAAGAAGAATTCAGCCGGCCCTGGAGGCTCATGTCTGTAATCTCAACACTTTGGGAGGCCAAGGCAGGTGGATTGCTTGAGCTCCAGGAGTTGGAGACCAGCCTGGGCAACTTGGCAAAACTCTGTCTCTACAAAAATAAAAAAATTAACTGGGTGTGGTGGCAGGCGTGTGTAGTCCTAGCTACTCAGGAGGCTGAGGTGGGGGCATCACCTGAGCCCAGGAAGTCAAGGCTGCAGTGAGCCATGATTGTGCCACTGCACTCCAGTGTGGGTGACAGAGTGAGATGCAGTCTTGAAATAAAACAAAATAAAATAAAAAAACATGAATTCAATTTTTAAAATTGTTGCAAGATTTAAAAAATTATGTTTCATATTGAGTGTTTTTTGGTAGTTTGTAGTTTTCAAGGAATTGGTCCATTTCATCCAACTTGTTGGATTCATATAGGTAGAGTTGCTTAATATTCCCTTACTATTCTTTTATTAGTTTTTGTTTGTTTGTTTGTTTGTTTTGAGATGGAGTCTCGCTCTGTATCCCAGGCTGGCTTTACTATTCTTTTATTAGGTTTTTTGTTTGTTTGTTTGTTTTTTTGTTTTGAGATGGAGTCTCACTCTGTTGCCCAGGCTGGAATGCAGTGGCATAATCTTAGCTCACTGCAACCTCTGCCTCCCTGGTTCAAACAATTTTAGTGCCTTGGTCTCCCGAGTATCTGGGATTACAGGCATCTGCCACCATGCCCGGCTACTTCTTTACTTTTTGTTTTTTGTTTGTTTTCCTTCCTTCTTCTCTTCTCTTCTCTTCTCTTCTCTTCTCTTCTCTTCTCTTCTCT
>NW_022334940.1:370526-386454 GCF_002776525.5 Piliocolobus tephrosceles
TTTCTTTTCTTTTCTTTTCTTTTCTTTTCTTTTCTTTTCTTTTCTTTGAGATAGAGTCTTGCTCTTGTCACCCAGGCTGGAGTGCAGTTACCTGATTTTGGCTCACTTGCAACCTCCACCTCTCGGATTCAAGTGAGTCTCCTGCCTCAGCCTCCTGAGTAGCTGGGACTACAGGCACCCACCACCACGCCCGGCTAAATTTTTTGCATTTTTAGTAGAGACAGGGTTTCACCGTGTTAGCCAGGATGGTCTCGATCTCCTGACCTCATGATCTGCCTGCCTCGGACTCCCAAAATGCCAGGATTACAGGCATGACCCACTACACTTGGCCTTGTTTGTTGTTTTATTTTGTTTTGTTTTGAGGCTTTGAGACGGAGTTTCACTCTTGTTGCCCAGGCTGGAGTGCCCTGGCATGATCTCGGCTAACTGCAACCTCCCCTTCCCAGGTTCAAGCGATTCCCCTGCCTCAGCCTCCTAAGTAGATGGGATTACAGGCATGAGCCCCTGTGCCTGGCCGTCTTTTTTTTAAGACAAGAGTCTCACTCTGTTGCCCAGGCTGGTGTGCAGTGACATGATCTCAGCTCACTGCAGCCTCTGCCTCCCAGACTCGAGTGATCCCCCCACCTCAGCCTCCCTAGTAGCTGGGACTAAAGGCATGTACCACCATGCCTGGCTAATTTTTGTATTTTTTATTTATTTATTTATTGTTTCACGAGGGCTACAGCGGTAGGTGGCAAGCTGCCATGCCTGAGTGGGGATGGGCAGATTGTTTTCCAATTGCCAACCTTAGTGGTGCAATGCGAGATGGACATGGGAAGGCTATGATGTCACAGGCCTGTGACGTTATGGCAGGATCCGGGGAAGGGAAGCAAAGCGAGGTGACGGGCAGTGGACTGTAGCAGGAATAGGGAACACATCATGAACTTGCGTGTCATCCTTGCACAGGGGCCATGTTAATCTCTGTATTGTTCCAATTTTAGTATATGTGCTGCTGAAGCGAGCACAATTTTTGTATTTTTTGTAGAGACAGGGTGTTGTCATGTCACCCAGGCTGGTCGCAAACTCCTGAATTGAAGTCACTTGACTGCCTTGGCCTCCCAGAGTGCTGGGATTATAGGCATGAGCCATAGCACCAACCCTCAAATGGAAATTCTGAAACAAAAATTTTATAACAAAAATTTAAAACTCACTAGATGGACTCAATAACAATATGAAGAGGAGGAAGAGTCAGGAGACAAAGGTGGATTGATAGAAAGCACTCAAACGGGCCGGTCGCAGTGGCTCATGCCTGCAATCCCAGCACTTCGGGAGGCTGAGGTGGGTGGATCATTTGAGGTCAGTAGTTCGAGACCAACCTGGCCAACATGGCAAAACCCTGTCTCTACTAAAAATACAAAATTAGCCAGGCATGGTGGCACATGCCTGTAATCCCAGCTACTCGGGAGGCTGAGGCAGGATAATTGTTTTAACCCGGGAGGTGGAGGTTGTAGTGAGCCAAGATCATGCCGTTGCACTCCAGCTTGGGCAAGGAAAGCAAAGCTCTGTCTCAAAAAAAAAAGTACCAAATTGAGGCTGGGCGCAGTGGCTCATGTCTGTAATCCCAGCACTTTGGGAGGCAGAGGTGGGTGGATCACCTGAGGTCAGGAGTTTTAGACCAGCCTGGCCAACATGGTGAAACCCCATCTCTACTAAAAATACAAAAATGAGTCAGACTTGGTGGTGAGTACCTATAATTCCAGCTACTCGGAAGGTTGAGGCAGGAGAATCCCTTGAACCTGGGAAGCGGAGGTTGCAGTGAGCTGAGATCATGCCACTGCACTCCAGCTGAAATGACAGAGCAAGACTGCATCTCAAAAAAAAAAAAAAAAAAAAAAATCAGTGGGATTACTTGGCGTGTTTCTGTTTTGGCTAGAATACAGTGGCATGATCTCGGCTCACTGCAACCTCCGCCTTCTGGTTTCAAATGATTCTCCTGCCTCAGCTCCCCCAGTAGCTGGGATTACAGGCAAGCACCATCTTGCCTGGATAGTTTTTTGTTTGTTTGTTTGTTTGTTTTTTTTGAGACAGAGTCTTGCTCTGTAGCCCAGGCTGGAGTGCAGTGGCACGATCTGGACCTTGGCTCACTGCAAGCTCCGCCTCCTGGGTTCACGCCATTCTCCTGCCTCAGCCTCCTGAGTAGCTGGGACTACAGGTGCCCGCCACCGCGCCCGGCTAATTTTTTGTATTTTTAGTAGAGATGTGGTCTCGATCTCCTGACCTCGTGATCCGCCCTCCTTGGCCTCCCAAAGTGCTGGGATTACAAGTGTGAGCCACCGCGCCTGGCCAGTTTTTGTATTTTTAGTAGAGACAAGGTTTCACCATGTTGGCCAGGCTGGTCTTGAACTCCTGACATCAGGTGATTCACATGCCTCGGCCTCCCAAAGTGCTGGGATTATAGGCGTGAGCCACCGCACCTGGCTATTTTTTTATTTTTATGATGTATTTATTAGAATTAGAATTTGTTTGACGCTGCTTCAGGATATGAGTAATTATTCAAAGAAAATGTGACTTTTTAACAAAGCAGTTCCAGGAATACATTGTGGAGAGAAAAGAGGACTGCTTAAAATATGGCTATTGTTAAAATGTTGTCTATATTAAGGAACCTTCGTGAGATCCCCAACATCATTGTGAACACAACCTTTTGTGATTTACGTGACATGAATTAACTTTCATCCTTTTTCATTGTATCTAAGTTCTTGGCCACGCAGATACATCTGACAACACTTAACCCCTCTTGAAGACATTTTTCAATCTCTAAGTGACTACTAACTCCAACATATCTATCTTGTTTTTACCACAAGAATTTTGAAAAATCAGAGTAGGCTGGGCATGGTGGCTCACACCTGTAATCCCAGCAGTTTTTGGGGCCAAGGCGGGCAGATCACCTGAGGTCACGAGTTCAAGACCAGCCTGGCCAACATAGTGTAACCCTGTCTCTATTAAAAATGCAAAAATTAGCCAGGCATGGTGGCAGGTGCCTATACCCCAGCTACTAGGGAGGCTGAGGCAGGATAATCACTTGAACCCGGGAGGCGGATGTTGTGATGAACCGAGATCGCACCATTGTACTCCAGCCTGGGCAACAAGAGCAAAACTCCATCTCAAAAGAAAAAGAAAAAATACTTCTTGTGGGAGAACTTTCAGGCACTAATCAGGCTAATTCATCCCAGAGGAAAACCTTGATGACAAAGAAGGGGAAAAAGTCTTCCAATTTTTTTCCTTATCGGATTTCAGAGAATCCTCAGTGATATATAGGGAAACTTGCTGGAGGAATTCAGGGTTTATCAATGAAACTGTTTAATGCCATGGTCGTCAGTGGATTTGTTTGTGTGGCAGTCAGGAAGAACCCCTTCGACCACTGCAAATATGGGGACATTGTAGAGAACCGTTTTAAGGACCCCATCCTATTGAGTGCCATGAATACAGAAAAAATCCATTATTCCATTTACATGTTTTAGAAGTGAGAGAAACTCCAAATAAGATACGGCCAAGTTGTGCAACAGAATTCAGAATTTATTCAATATTAGTGTTTGTATCATAGAGAACATCTGTCATTTATATAGACAGTTTTCCCTGGGACTCCCATGCTATTGAACACTGTAACGTTGATTTTGGAGAGAATCCCTGGGGATGGGGAGGCATCATCAACATTCCAATGCAGCATCAGCTAATTGACATGCAACAAAGACTCTATCAATGCAGAAATGTGCAAGAGCTTTCAGGAAAGTACAGCTCATTCAACATCAGAGAATTCACAAAGGAGGAAAACTGTGTGTAATGGATGTAAAAATGCTTTGAGATGGTGCCCAGATCTAATCAGACATCTGGGATTTTGTAAGCAGAGAGGGGCCTTGTGAGTATAATGGAGGAGGAAAAACCACAGTATCAGCTAATTCAGGTGGGACTTAAAATGGTCACATGTAATGAAGATGGAAAACTTGGGGAAGCATGGAGAATACAGAATGTGAGATCATCCACACTGGAGAGAAGTCTTAGGAGTATAATTAGTGTGGAAAATCACTTGGGGACAAGCTTAGCTTTCTCATCATTGGAGAATTCACATAAAAAAAGGAATGAGCTTGGACAAATCGTGGAAGAACTTTCAGGCACTATTCATCCCGGAGAAAAACCTTGATGACAAAGAAGGGGAAAAAGTCTTCCAATATTTTTCCTTATTGGATTTCAAAGAATCTTCAGTGATATATAGGGAAACTTGCTGGAGGAATTCAGGGTTTATTAAGATTCACATTAAGTGCCTGGCACCATGGCTAACACCTGTAATCCCAGCACTTTGGGAGGCCAAGGCGGGTGGATCATAAGGTCAGGAGTTCAATACCAGCCTGGCCCATATGGTGAAACCCCATCTCTACGAAAAATACAAAAATTAGCTGGGCATGGTGGTGGGCACCTGTAGTCCCAGCTACTTGGGAGGCTGAGGCAGGAGAATCACTTGAACCCAGGAGGCGGAGGTTGCAGTTAGCCGAGATCACGCTGCTACACTCCAACCTGGGCCACAGAGTGAGACTCCATCTCAAAAAAAAAAAAAAAAAAAAAATTCACGTTAAAGCATTAATCCCATTACAGTAGGGGTTTAAACTTTTTTGCTTCTTTCACCCCAATCGAAGCTTTCATTCCTTACGTCTCTGTTGAGGGAATGAAGCAACAGGCAAAAATCAGTGTTGCACTGGCTTTGCCCTTCAAAACATCATACAATATGTGGGGTGCAGAAGGACAGCATTGAGAGGTGCTGGGTTTGGTGCCAGAATCTGGCAGTTGCAAATTCTAATATCACAACACACCATGGGTGGGTCCCATATATCTGATGAATTTCCAGGGCCACATCTCCACAAATGCTGAAGATTGTTTGGAGATGGGAAAATGGGGCTGGGGATGGTCTTTCTCCAAGTCTGAGTAAAATGAAATAATGTGTATTTCTAAGATACATTAGGAGGATGCCAGTTTCTCTTTGTTTCATATTTTCAAAAATGGAGATTTAAAGAGGACGGGCTAGAGCTCTTGGGTTCAGCTTCTCATTCCATAAGGGAAGAATCAAGCATATTTCTTGTGTTGAAGCAACACACACACACACACACACACACACACACACACACCATGTTGTTTGATGAAAGACCAGAAGAAAGCTTTCTTTAGTCTTCATCAACTGATTGCTTCTCTCCTACCAACCTCATTCCTTGGCCTTCAACCAGCATTCTAAGTCTTCCAAAATACATCCTTGTCTCTTCCTACAGTAACTCTCTCATTGATTTTTTTTTTTTACCCCCGAGATGGAGTCTCACTCTATTGCCCAGGCTGGAGTGCAGTGGCACAATCTCGGCTCACCACAACCTCTGCCTCCTGGGTTCAAGCAATTCTGCCTCAGCCTCCTAAGTACCTGGGACTACAGGCATTTGTCACCACGCCAGGCTAATTTTTGTATTTTAGTTGAGACAAGGTTTCAGTATGTTGGCCAGCTGGTCTCAAACTCCTGACCTCGTGACCTACCGGCCTCAGTCTCCCAAAGTGCTGGGATTACAGGCGTGAGCCATCACACCTGGCCCATTGAGTTCTTAATGGAAGTGAGTTAGGTATTGTAGATTTCCGGCTTTGCTTAGAGAAGCCAGAAAGAGGCACAGTGGCTCATGCCTGTAATCTCAGCACTTTGGGAGGCCGAGGTGGGTGGATCATGAGGTCAGGAGTTCAAGACCAGCCTGACGAATATGGTGAAACCCAGTCTCTACTAAAAATACAAAATATTAGCTGGGTGTGGTGGCGGGCACCTGTAGTCCCAGCTACTCGGGAGGCTGAGGCAGGAAAATCACTTGAACCCAGGAGGTGGAGGTTGCAGTGAGCCAAGATTGCACCACTGCACTCCAGCCTGGGTGACAGAGTGAGACTCCATCTCAAGGAAAAAAAAAAAAGAGAAGCCAGAAAGAAAATGTAGGAAAAAAGAGGAGAGGTGGGAGAGATGAGGAATGAACAAAGTTGCAGAGGGGGTGGGGGTGGGGGATGGTGGCTATGCACACAGAGAATGGCAACTGAGGACACCTTATTCCTGAGAATCTAAAATGGCACTAAAGTTGATGGCTGGACAGTAACCAAAAGGCCTAGTTTCCCACTAGGCCAGTTTAGTTCTGGCCGCCATCAACTTCTTCCAGTTAGTTCCCTTGCACCTGCTCCAAATCTCAGGCATTAAAGCCCCACTGAATTGCTACAATTCACTATTGAGCCCTGTTTTAGAAGATGTCTAAGGCCGGGCATGGTAGCCCACACCTGTTATCCCAGCACTTTGGGAGGCTGAGGTCAGTGTATCATGAGGTCAGGAGATCCAGACCATCCTGGCCAATATGGTGAAACCCCATTTCTAGTAAAAATACAAAAATATGAAAAAATTTGCTGGGCATGATGGTGCTTACCTGTAATCCCTGCTACTCGGGAGGCTGAGGCAGGAGAATCACTTGAACCAGGGAGTCAGAGGTTGCAGTGAGCCGAGATCATGCCACTGCACTCCAGTCTGGTGACAGAGCAAGACTCTGTCTCAAAAAAAAAAAAAAAAAAAAAAAAAAAGATTTCTGGAACTTTCGTGAATATCTCTTTCTTTCCTTGTCCATATCCCCTAGGCTTTGGGGCTAGGACTCAGAGCTGGGATTCCTCTGTAGGCTAGGACCAATCCTGATTCTTATTCCCTCCATATGAGCAATAATTTGATTTCTAATGTCTAAACTTAGGTTGATTTTCCATTGGGAGTTATAGCAAGAGTCATGGGGTTCTGAGAAGCGGTGAGGAATGCTTTAGGCTGCGAGTAGCAGAAATCTGCCTAGAAAATAAAGACAGTGACTTACAGATCAGTAAAACTGGAAGTGGGGATTCCAGGATAGGTATGGTGGCTCAGTGCTGTCATGGAGGACATAGGCTCTGCCATCCTCAGTATGTGGGCTTTTCCCCTTGATCTTGTTGCCTCATGGTCTCAAGATGGTCCCAGCCAACTCCCCATGCTTTTTTTTTTTTTCTGAGATGGAGTCTCACTCTATCGCCCAGGCTGGAGTGCAGTGGCATGATCTTGGCTCACTGTAACCTCTGCTGCCTGGATTCAAGTGATTCTCCTGCCACAGCCTCCAGAGTAGCTGGGATTATAGGCACCTGCCACTGCACCCAACTACTTTTTTTTTTTTTTTTTTTTTTTTGGAGGTAAGAGTCTTACTCTATTGCCCGGCTGACTGCAACCTCCACCTCCCGGATTCAAGTGATTTTCCTGTCTCATCCTCCCGAGTAGCTGGGATTACAGGCGTGTGCTACCATGCCCAGCTAATTTTGTATTTTTAGTAGAGATGGGGTTTCACCATGTTAGCCAGACTGATCTGATCTCTACCTCAGGTGATCCATCCACCTTGGCCTCCCAAAGTGCTGGGATTACAGGTGTGAGCCATTGTGCCCAGCCCCCAATTTTTGTATTTTTAGTAGAGACGGGGTTTTACCATCTTGGCCAGGCTGGCCTTGAGCTCCTGACCTTGTGATCCACCTGCCTCATCCTCCAAAAGTGCTGGGATTACAGGCGTGAGCCACTGTACCTGGCAAATGGGACAACGTGCTGCATGGGCTGGAAATCCCCATACATTTTACCAGCACAGCTAAGTCACCCGCCCACTTCTAGGCCAACTGACAGCCGAGGGAACGAGTGGCAAACTGGCTGCAATGGCACCCACGGCAGGAGGCAGCCCTGGGCTGGCCTCTCTCGGCCCTTTGTGGAGTCCCAGCTCTGTTCTCGCCCTCTCCTCCTTTATCTTCTTGCCAAAACCAAGCTCATTTTTCCTCTACAACAAGGAGATTTTCTCCACGGCATAGCTCATTTTGGTTTTGCTTCAATCACCAAGTTTCTTCTCCAGTGTAATTTTGGCCAGCACACTGTTCCAACCAGGCCCTACTTGCCTTCAGGACATCTTGTGGCTCACTGATTCTACTGTCTGGTTTCTCTGCTCCAACTTCCAAAAAGGGCCATCTGACTGGCCTGGCTGGCTTTCCCTCCATTTTTGAGCCAGATGACTTCAAAATCATTGGCCAGCCTATATGGGATCCTGGTCCAGTGAACTGTATATTTGGGGGCTTGGGGGTGGCAGAGAGGCTGGTGTGACACAGCTGCCTGGGCAGCAGTTTCCATAGAGGGGCCGGGGGTAGCACAGGTGATGGCGCAATGGCGTAGACCATCCATAGAGAGTTGCCACAGAGTAACAGCACAATGGCGAAGAGCATCCGTAGAGGGTTGCCATAGAGTTAATGGCACAATGGTGTACAGCATCCATAGAGAGTTCTCAGAGCCCAACAACTGTACAAGATGACAAGACTGCTCTGTCAGGGAGAGAGACCACATGGAAGAACATGAGGCATCAGTCATGTGACTGCAAAAGCCACTTTGGACATTTCAGCCCCAATAGCTGCTGTGAGGAGAGGAGGCCTCAGACATAGTGGAGCAGAAATAAACTGGAATCCAAGACTCGCGGAACTGAGGGCATCATCACAGATTCCTGAGTCCCAACGGCCTCAAGGCTTCCATGGCTCAAGAATGTCCCCTAGTTCCCACAGCAGAAACTCCAGTGGCTGCGGGAAGAAACCTTGAGTTCTCTCATGAACAAGGCTTTAACAGGGATTGGAAGTGCTTCTTGCCTACTGGTCTTAGGATCTTGGGAAAGTTTTCGTGGCTTTGACAGGCAGAAGAAGGGACTGTGGAGGCAGGACTATTTCAAGATGGCCCTGTGACAGACAGAAAATGGCTGGTTCTTCCAGCAAATGGAATTTAAAAATTCCTCAATGGAAAAATTAGAACTTTTAGAAGCATGGGTGATGGGCAGAGCTGGATTTGAACCCCTGCTCTTCTACTTACTAGCTGCATGACCTTGGGCAAGTTATTTAGCCTTTTTAAGTCTTTTTTTTTTCTTTCATTTGTAACAAGAGGATAGAAACACATCTCTTTCAAAGGGTTGCTGGGAGGACTAAATGAGATACTGCATGGGAAACAATTGGCACCACTGGCCCTGGACACATGACGGTGACTGTGATTGTGAGTCACTTATGCACTTGGCAAGTGAGGGCCAAAGGCCCAGTGAGAGACCCAGTTAGGGCTTCAGGGCGCTGGCTTGACTCTTCTGGACAGGGATCTGGTACCCTCCATAGTGGGGAGTGGGGATGGGGTAGGGGTGTCTTTACAGCTCTCCATCTAGATCCAGTTTTTTGAGCAATTTCATAGAAGCCTCTCATTCTCCTTATCTATTTTGAGACGGGGTCTAGCTCTTGACACCCAGGCTGGAGTGCAATGGCTTGATCACGGCTCACTGCAACCTCCACCTCCCGGGTTCAAGTAATTCTCCTGCCTTAGCCTCCTGAGTAGCTAGAATTACAGGCCTGTGCCACACACCTGGCTAATTTTTGTATTTTTGGTAGGGACAGGGTTTTACCATTTTAGCCAGACTGGTCTCGAACTCCTGACCTCAAGTGATCGACCTGCCTTGACCTCCCAAAGTGCTGGGATTACAGGTGTAAGCCACTGTGCCTGGCCCTCTCATTCTCTTTAAAACAGTCTCTGCCACCCCCATGGGGGTGCCTAGTTTAGGGTGATCTTTCCCTCCAGTCCTTTGCTTCCCCAATAGCCTTCACCTGGTCTTTCCTCCCCTCCCCTCCCCTCCGCTCCTCTCCTTCCTCGTTTCCTTCCTTCTCCCTTTTCTTCCTTCTTCCTTTCCTTTCCTTCCTTCCTTTTTTCTTTCTTTCTTTCCCCTTCCTTCCCTCCCCCCCCCCCCCCCCCCCTCCCTTCCTCCCTTCCTTCCTTCCTTCCTTCCTTCCTTCCTTCCTTCCTTCCTTCCTTCCTTCCTCTTTCTTTCTCTCTGTCTCTCTCTCTCTCTCTTTCCTTTTCTTTTCTTACAGCGTCTTGCTCTGTCACCCAGGCTGGAGTGCAGTGGTATCACTGCCACCTCGACCTCCTGGGCTCAAGCAATCCTCCTGCCTCAGCCTCCTGAGTAGGTGGGATTACAGGCATGCTCCACTACACCTGGCTAATTTTTTAAAATTATCATTTACAGAGACAGGGTCTTGCTATGTTGCCCAGGCTGGTCTGGAACTTCTGGACTTAAGTGATCCTCCTGCCTTGGCCTCCCAAAGTGCTGGGATTACAGTTATGAGCCACCATGCTCAGCCTGGTTGTTAATTTCAATCTCCTCCACCTCCACCTGTTTTTGTAATTTCTTATCCAGTTTGGCTTGGGGATCATCATCAGAGGAGGGATTTGAAAGGGTATTCTTTATTTTTGAGATCAAGTCTCGCTCTGTTGCTCAGACTGGAGTGCAGTGATATGATCTTGGTTCAATGCAACCTCTGCTTTCTGGTTTCAAGCAATTCCCCTGCCTCAGCCTCCCAAGTAGCTGGAATTACAGGCACACACCACTATGCCCGGCTTAGTTTTGTTTTCATTAGAGACCAGATTTCACCATGTTTCCCAGGCTGGTCTCAAATTCCTGGGCTCAAGCAATCTGCCCGCATTGGCCTCCCAAAGTGCTGGGATTGCAGGTGTGAGCCACTGCACCCGGCCGAGGATATTCTGGAGGCTCACTGTAAATGGCATTCTAGCTATACAATTCCAGGACTGGAGCAATGAAGCCAGCAACTGGCTGTCTCCTCTGGCCTGGAGAGAACTGGGTAAATACATGGGTTTCTGGTAAGCAGATGCAGAGGCAGCTGGCCAGGGAACTCCCTTTCCTTCTCTCCTGAATGCTCAATGACCTGCTGACATGTTCACCAAGTCAAAGTTCAGCAGTGTGGAAGACTTGGCTTTCTGGGAAATGCAGTTCTCATAGGCAGTGCCAACACTAAGAACTAGTTCTTACTATTTGTACCAAGATACCAAGAACATACTGAACTTACTAGGTTTTTTGTTTGTTTGTTTTGAGACGGAGTCTTGCTCTGTTGCCCGGGCTGGAGTGCAATGGCATGGTCTGGGTTGACTGCAACCTCTGCCTCCTGGGTTCAAGTGATTCTCTTGCTTCAGCCTCCCGTGTAGCTGGGATTACAGGTGTCCACCACCACGCCCAGCTAATTTTTGTATTTTCAGTAGAGATGAGGTTTCACCATGTTGGCCAGGCTGGTCTCGAACTGCTGACCTCATGATCCACCCGCCTCGGCCTCCCAAAGTGCTGGCATTACAGGCGTGAGCCACCGTGCCCAGCCGTTTTTTTTTTTTGAGACGGAGTCTTCCTCTGTCACCCAAGGCTGGAGCACAGTGGCATTATCTCGGCTCACTGCAACCTCCATCTCCCAGGTTCAAGCAATTCTCCTGCCTTAGCTTCCCGAGTAGCTAGGATTACAGGCATGTAATGGCACACCCAGCTAATTTTTGTATTTTTAGTAGAGATGGGGTTTCACCATGTTGGCCAGGCTGGTGTCCAACTCCTGACTTCAGGTGATCCACCTGCCTCGGCCTCCCAAAGTGCTGGGATTACAGGCATGAGCCACCGTGCCCAGCTTGTAGCTTTTAAAGTTAGAAGAGAGCTCCAAGGCTATATAAAACTCTGGACTTGGCCGGTGGCTCACACCTGTAACCCCAGCACTTTGGGAGGCTGAGGCAGGTAGGGTCAGGAGTTTGAGACCAGCCTGGCCAACGTGATGAAACCCTGTCTATACTAAAAATACAAAAATTAGCTGGGTGTGGTGGCACTCGCCTGTAATCCCAGCTTACTCGGGAGGCTGAGTCAGGAGAATTGCTTGAACTGGGGGGTGGAGGTTGCAGTGAGCTGAGATTGCGCCACTGCACTACAGCCTGGGAAACACAGCAAGACTCCATCTTGCAAAAAAACAACAGAACAAAACAAAAAAACCAACAAAACAGAACAACAACAACAAAAAAAAAACAGCTCTGGACTTGTACACAAAATTTATTCCCTTTTCTTCAGGGGAGATTGACATTTCACCACCAACAAAAGGCCTGGGGCCTTTTCGGTCCTGTGTCCTGGAGACCCAGAACTTAGCCATAGACCAATGGGACGATGTCCTCCCCAGGGGCAGGAGCAGACCCAGGTGGGACATTTCAGTACAGTCCTTAAGGTCTGTTCTCCTTGCTACCGCCACGAACTCCTTGGCTGCCTGGGAACCAGAGTGCAATGTTCCTTCAGCAGATACTGACTGCATACCTACTATGAGCCAGATGCTAAGCTGGGCACTGTGGACACAGAGACAGGCCTAAGGCATAGCCTTCCCTTCAGAGAGCCCCAAGTTCACATCGAGGGTGGTCCCTGAGCTGGTCATACTTAACTAGGACTGTGAATGCACAGCTCCACAGTAACGGTGACTTCTATTTTTTTTTTTTTTTTTTGAGACAGTCTTTCTCTGTCGCCCAGGCTGGAGTGCAGTTGAATGTCCTCGGCTTACTGCAACCTCCGCCTCCTGGGTCCAAGTGATTCTAGTGCTTCAGTCTTCTGAGTAGCTGGGACTACAGGTGTGCGCCACCATGCCTGGCTATTTTTTGTATTTTTACTGGAGATGGGGTTTCACCATGCTGGCAGGCTGGTCTTGAACCCTTGACCTCTGCTGATCTGCAGAACTTGGCCTCCCAAAGTGCTGGGATTATAGGTGTGAGCTACCACTGCGCCTGACCAGCAACACTGATTTCTTGCTTGTTCCTTGCCTGCCCATCCCCAAAATCACTCCCAGGGCTAGTGCAATGCAGGGCAACTAGCAACACCTCTCAGGCAGAGCTGAGACTGCAGAGACGACGCATCGGCCACCTCAGCTAATGCCGCTGGCCTGCCTGCAGCTGGAGGTTGGGAGGGGAGGAAGAGGTGGCAGTAAGTATAAGATCACCTTCCTCCCTGTGTGACCTTCAAGGGACAATCACCCTGAAGAAGGCGGGCTATGTCTTCAGTGAAAGGGTAACGCCCTGAACCACAAACCCGTCTGCCTAGACGACATCATCAGAGTTATAAGCAGTCTGCTTGTCCACACAGTCCACCAAGCCACCCTGAGTGTCTCGGGGTTCAGAGGAGTCTTGGCACATCCAGAGGACAAGAGGCGGCCCCTCTTCAAATATCTTTCAGTCTGCTCAGAAAGAAAAAGTCATCAAAAGTTAATGAAGGGCTAAGCGTGGCATGAGTGTTAAACGGTTTTTGCAGGCAGTGAATTATCATTAAGGGAAGCAAGGGAGCAGGGCTTCAGGCTCACAGCATCCCAGGAGGCTTCAGGGAACAGGTGGGCTTTGGGCCAGGCTTAAAGGATGGGCAGAATGCAGAGTGGTGGGGGTGGGCACCCCGCTGCATTCCAGAGGGTGCTGACCATCAGCAATGACCATGGCACTCAGAATAAAGTTTGGGCTGAGCATGGTGGCTCATGCCTATACTCCCAGTACTTTGGGAGGCCGAGATAGAAGGATCGCTTGAGCCTGGGTGTTCGAGACCAGCCGGGGCAACACAGTGAGACCTCATCTCTATAAAAAATTTAAAAACCAGCCAGGTACGGTGGTGTGTGCCTGTAGTCCCAGCTACTCAGAAAGCTGAGGTGGGAGGATCACTTGAGCTCAGGAAGTCAAGGCTGCAGTGAGCTATAATCATGCCACTGTATTCCAGCCTGGGCAACAGAGCAAGACCCCATCTCTTAAAAAAAAAAAAAGGTACCCTTTGGGAAAATTGCAGACTCTAAGCCTAAACTCTACTGGTCTGATACACATGGCAAAACACTTGGGCAGGATTTCCAGTAGAATATCAAAGAACTCACAGGGCAGAGGAAAGCTTTGAATATTATGAATAAGGGAAAATTTCCATTCATCTCATAATTCATACTAGAGAGACTCCCAATCAATGGCACCAGTGGAGGAAAATCCTCAGATGGAGGCGAGCTGTTATCAGAGATGCAAAAATCACAGGGGAGGACACAGCACAGAAGTGCGTGAAACCCCCATCACAGCTTGCACCTGAGAACATCACAAGGGAGAGAACTTGTGTCCTCAATGAACAGTGTTCCAAAAAAGCATAACCGCACCAAGCATCAGATAAGCCATTCTGAGCTCAGTCTTTGCAATGTAATGAATTGGGGGTGGTGATCATTTGAGAAGAAATCAGCCCTTATTCATCAGTCAATGGTTCTGACTGGAGAGACGGTGGGTGCTCGTCACAGATGATGAAACTCTGGGGGTGCTCCGATCACATATAACACAGGAGGCCTGAGGAGGGCTGTCAAGGGGGCCTCGGGATACACGTGATATAAAATGTTCACAAGAGGAAACATGATGAAAGGGGCAAATTTAGAAAGTGATTTCGGGCTGAGCATAGTGGCTCACACCTGTAATCCCAGCACTATGGGAGGATGAGGTGGGATTGGGGAAGGGAATAACTTGAGGCCAGGAGTTCAAGACAAGCCTGGGCAACATAGTGAGACCCCATCTCTACCAAAAATAACAAATAAATCAATAAAAACATTTTTAAAGCCTTTTTTGAAACTTGTTCTCTTAGAACCAGCAATGGCTGTGGGGAATGCAGACACCCTTTGGAGGGGTTTGCTCGGATGACACAGTCGCATGGGTGTGATCCTTGGGGTGACTTGCAGGGGTGCCCTAATCCATGCACAAGAATCCAGGCCCAGCAGTTCTCGAAGTTTCCTTTTCCCACAGGGCTATACATTTTCTTCATCTTCCCTCCTCCTTCCTCTTTGTTCTCTGGTAAAGTCCAGTGTCAATTTTTCTGTTCCTTGTCCTTGCCTTGAAAGGATGTCCTGGCACCTGTATGTTCACAGGTGCTCTGTCTGGCCTGCCTATCAAGTGGCTGGTGGCAGGCCAGATGCAGTGGCTCATGCCTATAATGCCAGCAATTTGGGAGGCCGAGTCAGGCGGATCGCCTGAGGTCAGGAGTTCAAGACCAGCCTGGCCAAAATGGTGAAACCCCTATCTCTTACTAAAAATACAAAAATTCAAGTCGGGCGCGGTGGCTCATACCTATAATCCCAGCACTTTGGGAAGCCAAGGCAGGCAGATCGCAAGGTCAGGAAATTGAGACCATCCTGGCCAACATGGTGAAACTCTATCTCTACTAAAAATACAAAAGTTAGCTGGATGTGGTGTTGGTTGCCTGTAATCCCAGCTACTTGGGAGGCTGAGACAGGGGAATCACTTGAATCCAGGAGGCAGAGGCAGAGGTTGCAGTGAGCCGAGATCACACCACTGCACTCCAGTCTGGGTGACAGAGTAAGACTCTGTCTCTCAGAAACAAAAAAAAAAAAAAAAAAGGAGGCTGGTGTCTACTGGAGAACACGCCCCAGGGGAGACTGCAGTGGCTGCTTCATTCATTCATTCATTCATTCTTTTCATATCTTTGGAGCATCTATTCTATGTCTGTCACTATTCTCTGTGGGGGGATAGAGGACAGGGTAACCTGGGGGAGGACAGAGGTGGATCAGGGTAGTAGCGGTTGCTACTTGTGATTACAGGGGTGTGTGTGTCCCAAGGCTCCAGAAGGGAGGGAGCTTAGGCGGGGGCACTGGGAAAGCGGGAGGAAGACCCTGATCTAATGACTGCCTACCACGTGTCAGGCTGGCAAGCGCTGCCTCACAGCAACCCTGCAAGTTTGGTCCTGTTTTCCTCACTTTGCAAATGGAGAAAATAAGGTACATGGCCAGGTGTGGTGGCTCACGCCTGTAATCCCAGTACTTTGGGAGGCCGAGGAGGGCGGATCACGAGGTCAGGAGATGGAGATCATCCTGGCTAACATGGTGAAACCCTGTCTGTACTAAAAATGCAAAAAATTAGCTGGGCGTGGTGGTGGGCATCTGCAGGCCCAGGTACTCAGGAGGCTGAGGCAGGAGAATGGCGTGAACAAGGGAGGCAGAGCTTGCAGTGAGCTGAGATCGTGCCACTGCACTCCAGCCTGGGTGACAG